>NC_079228.1:33203123-33323123 GCF_029633865.1 Lampris incognitus | reverse complement strand
ACCCAGACCCTCCTCTTCCTCACAGCTCCGTTGGAGCTCGCTTACCTGTGGTTGACCTGGGCGGCTCCTTAGTGCGGACGCGTTTCATCGGAAGTGAATGTGAAGTAGGGTACCACCGAAGAAGAACGCTGGGGCTCAGTTGCCTTTTACCAGTTTCGAGAGAAGCTGAAAAAGGAAAAACAAACCCGAAACAATGAGCTCACCCTGCAGGGCTGTGAGACGAGGAGAAACCCATTTTGTTTTTGTTTTTTGGGTTTTTTTTTTTTTGTTTTTTTGTTTTTTGTATTGCATCTGAAAATTCTGATGTGACAGACATTTTAATATTGATCACAAAATATCTTTTATTAATAAGCCCCCTGTAGCTAGCCTACTTTCTTTTTTCTCCCACTGCGTGAGCGAAACTTTTTTGACAGTTTACAGCAGAAAGCAAAATACTGGGGAAAAACAACACATTTGAAAAAATTATATATATATATATATATATATATATATATAAAAATTTAAATGTACTTTTTGCCCTATTTAGCCCACCAATCACAAAAGCAAACTTTCCAATAATACTTATTATGCTACTTATCGTAGCTGGATCGCTGTAATCACGGCGCGAGAGAGGCGGTGAATGATGCACCGCACGCCAGCTTTGAAAAAGCACTACGGGGGTTTCTCTTCCTCGAGGTGTTCAGAAAAATTCATCGTGGATGCATTTTTCATCGTTGCACATGCACTGATTACATGCAGAACTCGTCACATAGCCTTCACCTAACAGTAAAGAACCCAAACTATACGGCCTTCGTACACCTTGATACCCGGGGCGGGAATCGGGCCGTCACGTGGCAATTAGTAGTTTCCGCAGATAATAAAAACAGGACAAAACACCCAATCTGTATTGTTCTCTTTACGTAATTTGCTGTCCTTGGACTGTTTTTTCTTTTTCTCCCGATTGTAGCCAGCCAATTGCCCCACTCTTCCACCCCCTCTGCCGACCCGGGGAGGGCTGCAGACTACCACACGCCTCCTCCCATACATGTGGAGTCGCCAGCCGCTTCTTTTCACCTGACAGTTTCGCCAGGGGATGTAGTGCGTGAGAGGATCACGCTATTCCCCCCGGTCCCCCGTCCCGAACAGGCGCCCCGACCGACCAGAGGAGGCGCTAGTGCAGCGACCAGTACACATACCCGCATCCGGCTTCCCACCCACAGACACGGCCAATTGTGTCTGTAGGGACGCCCGACCAACCCGGAGGTAACACGGGGATTCGAACCGGTGATCCCCGTATTGGTAGGCAACAGATTAGACCCCCACGCCACCCGGACGCTCCCTAAAGATACACTTTTTGGAAGAGGTTTTGGTACCGGACAGAACTGACACGTTTGTGTCAGGTGTTTTGTTAATGACAATGCGACTGGTTTAAAAATCTGTTTGCCATGACAGCTTCTTTCTCTGGTCACTCTGTGCTGACAGTGCAACACACACACACACACACACACACACACACAAACACAAGGGGCAAAAGCATAGAGCACACGTATAGTAAAGGCACACACGCTGATGGATATTCATGCCTACAGTGATGGAGCGCATACAAAAACACACAAATGCCCACGCACACACAAAAGCAAGCATATTCACATGAAAAGCGTGCAAGAGGTACACACACAAACACTTATTTGGCCCTTTGTCTCCAACTCGGGCAGCCATGCATGCATGCACGCACACACACACACACACACACACACACACACACACACACACACACACACACACACACACACACACACACACACACAGAGACGGACATCAGGACATTGTGAACTCCCTGAATCGTTTAGTGGCTAAATGAGCACCTGCTGACGACAGCACTGTCACTCTACCCTGTGTGTGTGTGTTTGTGTGTTTGTGATGGTCAATAGTGCAATACATTTTTGGAACAGTGGCTGTCTCTTTCTTTCTACCTCTTTTTATCCCCCCCCCCCGGGCCCCCCATGTACTTTCTCTGTCCCTCATCACCTCTCCATCACACACTCTAATCCGTCTGACCTCTCCTTCGCTCCCTTTGTCTATCTATCTCTAAACATCTCTTACCCCACCTGCCCCCCCCGCCTCAACCTCTCTCTCTTCTCCCTCCATCGCTTTCCTCCCTCTCTCTGTCTCTCCTTCTCTCTCTCTCTCTCCCTCTCTCTGTCTCTCTCTCTCTCTCTCTCTCTTCTCCACCTCCACCCATAAGGCACAAGCATCTCTCTCATTTAAACTGACTTGCACTAGCTTCCAACTTTTTTTTAATTTTTTATAATAAACGACATGAGACACATCTGCCAAGAGAGCTCTTCTTGAATGGATGTTTGAAGGTGAGACATCTATTTTGGTACGGTTATTTGCTGTCAGCTGCCCTCCATAAAAAAAAAAACCCAAATGGTACTCTAGGGTGACGGACAGGGCATCGCTGCTGAACCTACCCTACGCAGCCATCTGCATCAACGCACTTCCCATTGTTAAATGGTGTTGTTACCACGCACACCGCACTTCCATACCAAGTAGTGTTGCACACGCATGTCTGCGCAAGCATGTATGTTGAACGCTAGCGCACGTCATTAGCATCGTAGGCTTCGCTCGTATTTCGATCCACAAGTCTTGTTCTTTTCAACGGGAACTTCCTGTGGGTCGCTGGACCCATCAACCGTTGGTCTCGTGCAACACTTTGTTGTAGCGCTGCAAACAGTATTGGACGTATATGTCTCGTGTGCTGTCTGTTGGATGTCTTAGTGTGCCTCCATGCGTGGTACTGCACGTTTGCTCCTTTCGTTCTGTCGGTAGGGATCATGAAGCCTTGCGAGCTGTCAGTCTCTTTACTCCGTTTCCAAGAGATAGCTCCTTTGTGTTTGTTGTACTTGGTAAGTAGAATGATTTTGAACTAGAATCTGTTACCGATATTTAGCCAGGCGGCAAGGTAGCGCAGTGGTTAGCGCGGTCGCCTCACGGCAAGAAGGTTCTGGGTTCGAGCCTTGGGGGTAGTACAACCTTGGGGGTCGTCCCGGGTCGTCCTCTGTGTGGAGTTTGCATCTTCTCCCCGTGTCTGCGTGGGTTTCCTCCGGGGGCTCCGGTTTCCTCCCACAGTCCAAACACATGTAGGTCAGGTGAATCGGCCGTACTAAATTGCCCCTAGGTGTGTGTGTGTGTGTGTGTCTGTGTGGGCCCTGCGATAGCCTGTCCAGGGTGTCTCCCCACCTGCCGCCCAATGACTGCTGGGATAGGCTCCAGCATCCCGCAACCCGAAGTAATAATAATAATAGATTAAACTTATATATAGCTCTTTTCTAACACTCAAAGTTGTTTTACAATAAACAGATAAGAGACAAGACAACAGATAAACACAACACAGACATACAGGGGTGGATGGGAAGTGGGGGGGGCACATGACGCCAGCAGTACTCTCCAACTTAAACAGATACAAAAGGGCAAGAAAAACAAAAAGCACAGCACTGTGGATGTTGATGTTGTGTAGTAGTTTACTCCCATAGCCTATTCCTCCCCCGAGGTATCCACTAGGTAGTGGCACTGTTTAACCCATAGCTGGGGGGGGGGGAGGTTCGTGGGCATCAGGGAATATCCACACACCGGTGGGCCTGCGTACCGTACGTCTAGGGGCCAGACCTCCTCCGAGTCCCTTGTAGTTCAGCCAGGGTCCAAGGTGTACCCAGTTACCGTGTGTCGCCACGTGGAGGCGCTACGTAGGGCTTGCTGTTGGAGAGGCTATGTACTGGCTCGGCTCTCCTGTTCGCATTCCTGCCGGCCAGCGGTGAAGGTTGAGAGTGAGACGTAACAGGCACAGAGCACTACACCAACACACTAGACGCTTCACAACAACCCCACTTCTTACACAAGAATGTCACACACAAGTGGGATACGAGGCGTGGGTAATGGATGGAATGGAAAGGGTGAATGAATGAATATTTGGCTAGCGCTTTAGCCTTTGACTGATGAGGAAATGCTATTGGTGTGCAGGGAAACAAAAGAAAATATACTATATATACACCCATTAATGTAGTCCCAAAATATGAGTGTGTGTGTGTGTGTGTGTGTGTGTGTAACCTGACCATTGTTTAGTGTGAAAGAATTAAAGATTAAAGATTAGTCATGGCTACTTAGTCACATCCATAAGATAAACATGGCCTCTGTGACAATTGAAACGGCGTGCTGCCATGGCAATAGAACAATAATCATTACCACACCAAAGCTCTCTTTTTTGCATGCACCTATTCGGTTATTATATCGTCACATATCATATTTCCACACACACACACACACACACACACACACACACACACACACATTGTGTGTTTGTACCAGATTTTCCCATCAAAATTAGCCCCAAATGGAGACCAAATGTCCGCATTTTGATTGAGAAACCCGAAACCGTCTACGAATACGAGACGTAAACCCCAATTGTGAAAAAGTGGATTTTTTGGGTCAGTGTTTAAGGTTAGAATTAGGGTTGGGTTAGAGTTAAGTTAAGGTTAGGATAAGGGTTAAGGTTAGGCACGTAGTTCTGATGGTTAGGGTTAAGGCAAGGGTTAAGAGCTAGGGATTGAATATAAGTCTATGTCCCCCAAAAGTCACCTACACAGATGTGAGAGTGCGTGTGCGCACATGTGTGTGTGTGTTTGTGTGATGGATCCAACTGTGTCGCTCCCTTAAAGTGGAGCAAAGACGATGTTGCCATGGAAACAGAACCGGCTCCTCTACCTAGCAACATTTAGCTGAGTTCTAGATCTGCTGACCCGGCTCCCTGTCTAACCTCCCATCCCTCCTCCTTCGCACCTTTCCCCCCCTGTCTGTGTTTGGTGATACATTGACAGGTTCATGCTTTGCTAGCATGTCTGGCTCTCTCTTCTCACACACACACACACACACACACACACACACACACACGCCTGAGGAGGCACATGTAGTAGAGGGGATTCTGAAGCAGACAGCAGGATAGACAGTTTAATCTTAGCAGGAGGAAGAGATGACGACTCCGTAAGAGGGAGGAAGAGATTCAGATAGATGGGGTGAGTGGGGTAACGACAGAGGGAGGACAGGGTTGTGACCAGGACATGTCTCTTAAGAAGGAGTAATGGGAAAACTTTATTACTGTTCCACTGCCCAGACGGGAGCATGAGAGCGAGTGATCGAGACAGAGGGAGACAGAGAGCGAGAGAGAGAGCGAGAGAGAGAGAGAGAGAGAGTAGGACAGACAGAAAGAGAAACGGCGCTTCATGGAAAAATCTTCCCAGTATATTTTCGATACTTGTATTTTAGGTACAGAGGGTATTTCTCCCGCTACAAGTCAAAATATTCTTTTTGGTCTTGGTGCGGCCCTCTGGTAAATAGGTGTTCCCGTGGCGATAAACAAAATCTGAATTAATGTAAAGCATCTATGTGGGTTTCGTTTTCCAGACAAAGTTCAAAGTAACCTCGTTCAGTGATTGAGCGCAGATGAAGTTCAAAGTAAGTAAGTAAGTAAGCCGTGAACAGAAACCGCCCGAGGTTTCAAACCGGATCATGTAACTGCTCTCAACAGCGTTTCGCTTCCCGAAGGGACCTCTGGTCTATAAGAAGTTGGCTGGCCTTGTACCTACTTTAATCTACCTGCTCACAGGCCCCCTGGTGGTTGGGGGGGGGGGCACTGGGATGCTCTATACGTCTCCTTTAAGGTAAATCCTCCCCCGTCCCATTTCGATACTCTTAATTCTGTCTGTGCGAGAGGGTGTGTTCAGAGAAAGCCGTCTTATCTGATGCCGTCTGGAGGGACATGGACCCGCCACTACAGCTCAGGCCCCTGTGTGTGTGTGTGTGTGTTGTGTGTCTTTGTGAGTGCATGTATATGTATGTATGAGTGCGCCTGTGTGATCGAGCGCGTGCAGACATGCTCATTCATCTGTTTCTGCGACTGTGGGTGTGTACGTGTATCCCAGTATCCCTTGGGACAACGCCGATTGACAGCTCTATCCCTTGTTGTCATGGCGATGATGATGGATGTGTTTTCCGTAACCACGGAGACCGCTGTTTAAGGGTTCCATCTGCATGCATAATGCAGTTTTTGCATAAAGAGATTCTGTGACTGACAGAGAGGGGGGGGGGGGCAGGGACAGGGACAGGGACAAAGACAGGAATGACCAAGAACAGGATGGAAAACATGTACAAGGACTTTAAGTTGAAGTATGAGTACAGTCTTTTCATGTTGAACAGTTAACACAATACATGGGGTCCGTGCAATCAGCGAGAGAGATACAGGTAGACAGAAAGATAGACTGACAAGATTGCAGACGGACAGAAAGACAGTCAGACAGAAGTATAGAAACAGCCTAGCGCTCAACCTTAAACACAACCTGTGATATAAAGATGGCGAACTTTCAACTGTGGAATTAACTGTAGTACTACTATGACTTTCAGCTGCTCCCGTTAGGGGTCGCCACAGCGGATCATCCATTTCCATCTCTTCCTGTCCTGTGCATCTTCCTCTGTCACACCAGCCACCTGCATGTCCTCCCTCACTACATCCATAAACCTCCTCTTTGGCCTTCCTCTTCTCCTCTTCATTGGCAGCTCCATATTCAGCATCCTTCTCCCAATATACCCAGCATCTCTCCTCCACACGTGTCCAAACCATCTCAATCTTGCCTCTCTTGCTTTGTCTCCAAACCGTCCAACCTGAGCTGTCCCTCTAATATACTCGTCTCTAATCCTGTCCTCCTTCGTCACTCCCAGTGAAAATCTTAGCATCTTCAACTCTGCCACCTCCAGCTCCGCCTCCTGTCTTTTCGTCAGTGCCACTGTCTCCAAGCCATATAACAAAGCTGGTCTCACAAATTTTTCAATTTTTCAACAAATCCACGGTAGAATTAACTGTAGTTCTGAAGTTTAAACAGACTGACCTGGAGATGTAGCTACAAGATCTCTATTTGAAAAGGGCACAGGAACTACTGAACAACCAGAGAATTGGGTGGTATCAGTTGTTCTGTGAGGTAACGGTTACCACAAGTCACGAGCAGTCCATCGTCCTACATTTCTAAACCAAAAATATATTAAACATCATTCTTGTATCAAATCCACTTTTGCAGTCGCTACTGGGAGTTTTTGCAGTTAGTTTTTTTTTTCCGTCCCACTTTTTGTTTCTGTACAGGATGCAGCGCTTTAACAACACCGTGTTTATTAGAATATAAATATTAGCTTAATAATTCAGGCCTGACAATATTCATTTGAATATTTGGGGTAGCTGTGCCTTGTTTATGTCCTTATTTTGTCTCTTAAGTGTAAGAAGTTTTTGTCCGCTACAACATAGAGAATGTAGACAGCGCAGCGGCTCATTTCCATGAGGAGAATAATTCTATCACATGTTCCCACATGGTCATGGCAGCAGACTTGCAGTGTTGGGCCTTCACTACTGCATGGATACGGATGAAATGCCACACTACACTTTACTGACACAGATTTAGCCATTCATATTCATTTTCATGCATCGGTGAAACATATAGTATATATATATATCATAGCTAACACACATACATTGGCATAGACACACATACTCCCTCAGGAGCCAGAACTGTATATGCATGATTTGCTTGCCTAGTCTGGCTACAAGACAGCCCTTTAGTTCAACAAGACATGCCTGCATTATGCATGTTTTTGAAAGGCATATGTGTATGCACATAGAGACAGAAATACACATTCAAACAAAAACACAGATACGCTCACACACATGCAGACTAAAGACTGCGAATCCATGCCCACAAACACACCCAGAAATGCAGATATTCCCATTAAGATGCACGCATACAAAGGAACAACACAGACGCTCATTTACATACCAACTAACACACAAGCAGATCGCAGTGCATGCATACTACACATGGAAGTGCATGGTGCTGTAGCCGAACTCAGGGAAACAAGTGCACATGCATGGTTCCACATAAACATCGACATCTTCAGCGGGTTTGAGACTTGCAGGCACACACGCTGTCCTGGGACTTTACACAAAGCCACTGATGGTTGATGATAGAAGACACTTAGCACTGTACAAAACACAGACAAGGCAAGACAATTGGTATTGTACTATATGGAGAAACACACAAGTAGACCTCGTGGGCCCATTCCTGTATTCTCCCATTGTACCCTACGGAGAATACCTCCCTGTGTTCTCGCTGCAGGTTTCTTCCTTGTCTATGTTTCCAAGGCAAATAAACGTCAACCCATTGGTCAGCTAAAGCAATACCTTTCCCTGTACCTCACACCATAGGTCAGTTCAAACATCTGGTCATCGCCAGTTAGGGGGGCTATATAGAATTACAAGGCACTGCGAGTCAAGCAGGGAAGATGGGAGGGGCGATAACACCCATCCTCCTCTACAAACATTCCTTACTCCTCTCTGGGGAATTCATAAGACCGTTCTTTAAAGCAGATTTCACCAACAGGCACAGAGAAACAAATACACAGATGAATAAAACAAATAAATGATAATTCCTAGTGCCTCATGCCAATTTTCCTTCACAATGCATGCTCACAGTCTCTCTGCAGAGAGATGGTGTGTGTACCAGTAGTCTACGCATGACAGACTCATTCACCATCTTGCAGGCAATCAGACCGTTCACCTAAGCATGACTAGGACGGACACACACATGCACAAACGCACACACACACATTGCTTAACACATATCCTTTAGAGTGTAACATATCTAGATTGTTCGACGCAAAAATAGACCTCGCTTGATTGCTTCACGATACACATTCATTTGCAAAGATAGCTTGTTTAGCCCAAATGCAGATGGAAAGCCAAACCAGCAATTTCTGTAAAATGCACACACTAGCATAACATACACAAGCATGTGGAGACATGCACACTAACACATATACATATACAGACAGGGAGCCGTGTTTATTAAATGCACACACTATCACACGTCACGTGCCCCACACACAAACATAACTCGCTGTAACTTACGTGATCTGTAACACGGCATGATGAAATATGGACTAATCATCCTTAAAAAGCACATCCATTAATTCCAATCCCAACAAGGGCGCCCCCCTCATGACAGAAAACCTATTAGAATCTTAACACGGTAGCAGCAAACAGTTTTTTTCCCCGCCCTGAACTTTAATATATTAAGCCTCTCATAAAGGAATAGATAAGGTATGAAGGTTGTGCAATGTTATGACACTTCTTGACCTTTCAATGGTTGTGGGGTGCCGTAAGGGTTCTTGAACTATTGCTGGCATTTTTGAACATCAGTCAAAGTCTAGAATGTCTCAGGGTTTCGGAATGTGTCAAGTTCTTCATTGTCATCAGGGTTCTCGACTGTATCAGGGGGCTCTGGATTCCTGCAGTGGTTAGAGGATGAGAGAATGTTTATGTGAGGTCTTGAATGTCCACAATCAATGCTTGAAACCTCATATCTCCTCAGACTATGCATGTTTTGAACACAGAAAGACATTTTGGGAATAAAATATTCGAAGTGCATTGCTTTGCAATTCCCCCAGAGGAGCACTTTAGCTTCATACATAATTCAAATACAGACACTCCTCTCTCTCTCTCTCTCTCTCTCTGTCAAGTCCTGAACGGCTTTACAATCAGTACAAAATATAACAGTGTGCGACATACGACACCCTCTGTCCTTGGACCCTAGACCCGAATGAGGAAAAACTGCAAGAAAAACCATATTAGGAAAAAAAGAATATGGGGGAAACCTCAGGAGAGCAACAGAGGAGGGATCCCTCTTTCAGGATGGACAGACATGCAGTATGTGTTCAATGCACAAAATACACAAAGCTAATAGAATTATAATGTAGCATCATAGATTATATAGAGTGAGGTAATGTAGAATACATACAGTTAATGCATAACATTGAGACTGAGACCCTCCCAAAAGAGAATAGTTGTGGCAAAGCTCAGAAGGAAGTCAAACTACCAAAGAAATAAGACTAGTTCAAAGCTAATGCAAACAGATGGGTTTTCAGTTTGAGATTTGAAAGAGTGGACAGTCAATTCTCTGATGTTTGCTGGGAGACTATTACAAAGAAAGGGGTGCAGTAAGAAAAAACTCTGCAGCCTGCAGACTCTTCTGCAGACTCTTGGGACAGAGAGGAGGCCTGCGCTTTGAGAACGAAGGGCACGAGAAGGTACATGGGGCCATATAAGTTCTGACAAATATGAGGGGGGAAGTCCATTAAGTATTTTATAGGTTAAAAGTAGCATTTTAAAGTCAGATCTAGCATGAACGAGGAGCTAGCGAAGGGAGGCTAGAATCGGCATGATATCGTCAACCTTTTATTTTTAGTTAATATTATAGCAGCAGCATTTTGAACCAGCAAAAGATTTTTGTACCAGCGTGTGGCAGGCCAGAAAATAGGATATTGCTGTCTGGATGAAACAAAAGCAGGATCTCGGCATCAGCCATGGACCGAAATTACCAAATTTTGGTGAAGTTTTATAGGTGGAAAAAGATGCTTGGTGATTTCTCTAATGTGAAATACAAAAGACAGGGATTGATCAAATATAATGTCAAGATTTTTGGCTGTGGAAATTTGGGAGATCACACAGTTTTCAAGAGATACCGTTTCTTGGTCATAAAGGTGACTTTGCGTTGCAGGGCCAATAACCAGCATCACAGTTTTTTTGAGAATTAAGTTGTAAGAAGTTAGATGATGTCCAGTTTTTCACTGCAGATAAATATGCCTCTAGATTTCTGATATGAGAATGATTGTTTGACTTGACGGGTACATACAGCTGGGTGTCATCAGTGTAGCAGTGGAAATTTATTCCATAGATCCGTATTATGGCCAAGAGGAGAGAAGTAAGGGAGAATAGCAAACGACCAAAAACGGAGCCCTGGCATAGAACATATTTCACTGCAGAGAAATCATGTTTTTTTGGTTGTTTTTGTTTTTGTTTTTTGGTTTTTTTTCTCCCTTTTTCTCCCCAATTGTATATGGCCAATTATCCCACTCTTCTGAGCCATCCCGGTCTCTGCTCCACCCTCTCTGCTGATGCGGAGAAGGCTGCAGACTACCACATGCCTCCTTCAATACATGTGGAGTTGCCAGCCACTTCTTTTCACCTGACAGTGAGGAGTTTTGCCAGGGGGACGTAGTGCGTGGGAGGATCATGCTATTCCCCCTCCCTCCCGAACAGGCGCCTCCACCGACCAGAGAAGGTGCTAGTGCAGCGACCAGGACACATACCCACATCCGGTTTCCCACCCACAGACATGGCCAATTGTGTCTGTAGGGACGCCCGACCAAGCGCAAGGTAACACAGGGATTTGAACCGGCAATCCCTGTGTTGTTAGGCAGCAGAATAGACCACCACGCCACCCGGACGCCCAGAGAAATCATTTGTAACATTACCACGGAAGACATACTATGTTCAGATAAGTCTAGGTAAGGCCTGCTCATGCATGCACTCTTTTCCCGTGGGCAAGGGTAAACTCCACATCATTAGCCAACATGGCTATGCTAACGCTATTGCTAGTAGGCCCACTATTAGGCCTGATTTTGAAATGATTTGTAGTGTCATCTAGACATGTAGATATCTAGTGTAGTGAGAGAAGAGGGCTCTAGCTCATCGACAAGTCTCTAATAAAGACACCCTATTTGAAAGACAACACAGTTAGCACAAGCCATAGCGCCCTAGCAAGTATATTAAGTCAAGTCAAGTCAATCTTATTTGTATAGCCCATTATCACAAATTACAAATTTGCCTCAGTGGGCTTTACAGCAATACAACATCCTGTCCTTAGACCCTCACATCGGATAAGGAACAACTCCCTAAAAAAAAAAGAAAACCTTTATCGGGGAGAAAAAATAAGAAGAAACCTCAGGGAGAGCAACAGAGGAGGGATCTTTCTCCCAAGATGGACAGACATGCAATGGATGTTGTGTTTACACAATTTACAGAATACAACATTGAAAGAGAATAACCGAATTATAATGGAATTATAAGATATATGAAGAATATGATGAGTATGCCAAGCAGTGTCCAGATGCCCCCAGAACAGCCTAGGACCTGAGCCACATGACCACCATCAATATATCAACATATAGAAATATAAAGAGAGAAAAGTGGAGGGCCAAGAACCAAGCCCTGAGGTATACCATTTTTGACGTCAGAGAATTTCGATGTAATATTATTATAAAAAACACTGTGTGTTCCTCCAGATAAGTAGGACTTAAGCAAAGAGAGTGTTAAGCCAGAGACACCAAAATTACAATTATTGTGTCTTAACCTTATACAGTGATCAGTGGTGTCAAAGGGTGCACTGAGGTCCAGCAGTAGAAGCACAGAAATGGAATCAGAGTGCATACCTAGTAGAAGATTGTTCACTGCTCCGACCAGAGTGGTGAACAATCTTGGCAGTCCCTGAAAGCCCGTTGAAAAGGTTCACATAGGGCATCTGGGTGGTGTACCGATCTATTCTGTCACTACCAATACAGGCATCGCCGGTTCGAATCCCCGTGTTACCCCCAGTTTGGTTGAGCGTCCCTACAGAAACCATTGGCCATATATGCGGGTGGGAAGCCAGATGTGGGTATGCGTCCTGGTCATTGCATTAGCGTCTCCTCTGGTCGGTCGGGGCACCTGTTCAAGGGGGAGGGGGAACTGGCGGAATAGCGGGATCCTCCTACATGCTATGTCCCCCTGGTGAAACTCTTCACTGTCAGATGAAAAGAAGTGGCTGGCAACTCCATATATCTTATCGAAGGAGACATGTGGTAGTCTGCAGCCCACCCCAGCTTGGCAGAGGGGGTGAAGCAGTGACTGGGACGACTCGGAAGAGTGGAGTAGTTGGCCAAATTTAACTGGGGAGAAAGGGGGGGGGATAATCTTAAAAAAAGGTTCATATAGATAGTTTTCTTCTGTATGGGTCGAAAGTTGCTGATACACAACTCTCTCTAGTACTTTAGAAAAGAATGGAAGATTAGAGACTGGTCGATAGTTATTTAGAGACCCTGGATTGAGGTGCAGTTTCTTAAATAGAGGTTTGACTACAGCTGTCTTAAAAGTGCTGGGAACAGTGCCAGTAGTAAGTGATGAATTAACAACGTCTAGCATTGTAGGTCCCAGGAAAGGCCAGAGGTCTTTAAAAAGTTTTGCTCGTAAAGGGTCAAGTAGGCAACTAGTTGGTTTAGAAGCCGACATGAGCTTTGTCAAAGTATCAAGAGAGATAGTCTCAAGAGCTGTAGTAACAGGGACTATCAGTGGCTCGTATAGATATGACTTTGGTAAGACAGGGTCTGCAGGAGTAGTTGGAGTTGAGAACTAATTTTGTTTATGATCTCAACGTTATTGCAGAAAAAGTCTAGAATCTCATGGGGTGTGAATGGTGAGCAGCTAATAGACAGCTTCTTTTTAGTAAATTTAGCACACACACACACACACACACACACAACACACGAAAACTAAAATTGTTAAAATACACCAAAAAAAAAAGTTACTGAATAGAGTAAATACAGTAGAAAAACGAACAGTATGTACTAACAGTATGTAATTAACAGTACGTAATTAAAACAAGGATTAATAAAGACAAAGAAATGTAACAGAACGTGAGGCAAGGAGTAGTCTATCTCATGCAGTCGATGCCACGCAGTCTCACGCAGGTCTGTTTGTTTCACATACACACACACACACACACACACACACACACACACACACACACACACACACACACACACACACACACACACACACTCACACGCACACATCCAGATATCAGGCAGTTCCTGTATTGATCTGAGTGCATTTAAAGCTGCTTCCAGTGAAATAGACCTTATCCGGGTAGTGTGTGTGTGTCTGGGGGGGGGGGGGGTGATTAAACATATGCTAACAAAAAGGGAGAGAGAGAGAGAGTGAAGGAAAGGTAGGCTGAATAAATGGTTCCTGGAAAAGAATTAAAGACAGCAGTTCTTTTTCATTTTTCATGAATTCTTCTTGTGCAAAGATGTTCTTGCCAGACTCTTAATGCGTAGTCCACACTACACAATTCTACACCTGGTTTTCCACTCACTGATAGTTTTTGGAGCTCCTCGACAAAAGCCCCAGGTCAGAGGCGTTGGCTTGGCGCTCGCAAATCGGCACTCGAGCGCTATGTGATATGTGAACTGTTCAAAGACACAAGCCGAGAGGCTTGCCGATGCATCACGGACGCATCCCAGATATTAAGCAGACTAAATATCTGGACATGTCGGAGAGTCCAAATCCTGTAGTGTGTAAACCCCCCCCCCGTCACCCCGTGTGATAACCACAACGACTTCAATATTCCCGATTACAAGACAGCAAGTTGTGTTGTGTGAGAGGTACAGCGATCTGATGACTTTGAAAGTCATGTAGTGTGATCCTGGCATAAGATGTAACTTTGTAATAGATTAGATAAACAGATATAATGACGGTGTATGCACATACACACACACATACACATATATAGACAGACACACACCATTCTGGAAAATGTATAACATTCTCAAATCTACTCACATTGTCAAGCCTTTATAGATTTTTTAAACTGTTGTTTTCATTTGTGCTATTGTGAATTTCCGCAAGACCACGTTCCGAAGTTTACATGTTGTAACCCAAGATCTATGATCACAGGCAGAGCCCCCTAACAGGGCTTGATTGTCTAACCATTTATCTAAGTGGTTCAGCACTCTGAAGTTTTCATGTAAGTACTCCTCAGCCAATTGGGACAGGCCTATCCTTCCTTTGAGTCCAGTCCATAAAAGGGGACTCAGGACGGAGCTCTGTATCCACCTAATCTTTTAGTGAATGATGGAACATCATAGAACTAGGGTTATGATACATAACCTTCGTTCTAGCTCACACAGCTATATCTACCTTCATTTTAAGGGGACACAGCCTGACAGTTTGTACCCCCTGCCACGACTAAGGACTGTAACAAAAAGAGCAGGCTTCACTCCTAGCTCTAGTGTGTGACTATAAGAATCAGGAGGCCACAGTCTGCTCCAGATATGACCGTGCCAAATGCTAGAAACCAATTGCTGGCAGTCCTCCCCTCACCCACCAAACCAAACACCAACTGGTCTAGCATCTGGATCAGACACAAGCCAAGCCTACTGAACTCCTAGACCATTCTTGAAGAGAAATTGCCCACAGGTATCTCCAGAAGATGGTCACATGGATATGAGACACTACTCCAAATGGCCAGTCATTGCAAAAAGCCACCAACCTTGCCCAGACAAGCTGATGGCAGCAGACTGCCCTTTTGGAATTCCAATAATAATCTAGAAGACACCCATGCCCCCTCGACCACCAAAGGCCTTACCACAGGGTGAACCACAGGGGGCACTGTTTGTTCTGATCCTCTGCTGCTCCTCTGAACCCGTCCAAAATCTGATTGATAACACCCACAACTCATTTGACTGACGACCTCCTCTGGACTCGACATCACTACTAACATTTTGAACACCTGGGATGTGCAGAACCTTCAGAGAGCAAATATGTCTTGAGGCTCAGATTTCTTCCCAGAGTAGGAAGAATCTCCTCATGCTCTCATAACACAGGGGAACATGGAATTGTTTTCTGCTGCTCACGTGTAACAATCAGTCCCAGTCAAGGCAGAGAGTCTGCTCTCTTCAGTATAAGTGACACAGATATTGGTGGCATCTTTCCTTCCACCACCAGATTATGTGCTGGGGGTGCTTATTGGTGTATGCAACGGCTCTGGCTAAGTAGTTGAGTTGCCCAGCCATACGGGATAACAGTTGCAGCTCCTCGTCTGAACTGGTGGTCCTGCCTGTGTTCATGGACGACAGGAACACTCCCAGCAGCATCTTGGTGTTGCTGGCCATTGCAATATGTGCTGCAAGGAGGAATATCTTGTTAAGGTAATTGACTATATCCTTATCCTGTTGCTGTGGATGTGGTCTACTGCTTGTAGACCAGCTAGCTGATGCAAGAACAATGTCGGTGACAAGACCATCATCCAGGCATGGGATATCTCAGTGGAGCTCCTCAGTAATCCCATCCACTCTAGTGAAGTCTGCATACACAGATGCGTTTATCCACAGGGTTTCTGGCCATGCTGCTCTCACCAGCTCCCAAAACCCTTCAATCTGCAGGGCAACAAAGAGTGTCTTCTCCGCTGAAGGGGCCTGTATTCCCCATCAACCATAATATCCTGGGGAGGTAGAGGAGGAGGCTGAGGCAGAGAGATGCCAGTAGAATCCACAGCGGCTTTCACCACCACAGGGAAGTAAGAGCGGAGTGACAGAGCCTGCGGGGAGGCTGTCTGCCATGCTGCTTTGGCTGGCAGAGACGGAGAACATCAGCTTTTTGTCCTCTTCTTCTTGGTCGATGTCCTCACCACTGGCTGGGCAAACTGGAAATGATCCCAGTGCTGCCGCCAGCAAGAACTGACAGTGCAGGCAAGCTGGTCTTTCATTCAGGCCGCAGATTGCATAGTCCGCGCCCAGGCAGATGTAACATGCTGGGTGCGGCTCCACTGCAACAATCATCCCAGGGCAGGAAGGACAAAGACGAAGATCTGTGGGTAGCAAAGCCATCCTGTGGCCACTTGATTGCCGGTGAGTCTTAGGAATAACTCTTCAGGTGCTGAAAATAAGTAGAGACGGTGTGCTGTATGGAGTCTCAATTACGTACTGGACTTCAAAGGTAAGAGAAGGCTCATCCTGATTGGCCTGATATTTGCATATAATTTTCGGTGTGGTGAATAATATAGAGGCGGCATGGTGGTGCAGTGGTTAGCGCTGTCGTCTTACAGGAAGAAGGTCCTGGGTTCGAGCCCCGGGGTAGTCCAACCTTGGGGGTCGTCACAGGTTGTCCTCTGTGTGGAGTTTGCATGTTCTCCCCGTGTCTGCGTGGGTTTCCTCTGGGGGCTCCAGTTTCCTCCCACAGTCCAAAGACATGTAAGTCAGGTGAATTGGCCATACCAAATTGTCCCTAGGAGGGTGTGTGTGTGTGTGGGTGTGGGTGTGGGTGTGGGTGTGGGGGTGGGTGGGTGGGTGGGTGGGTGTGGGCCCTGTGATGGCCTGGCGGCCTGTCCAGGTTGTCGCCCCGCCTGATGACTGCTGGAATAGGCTCCAGCATCCCCGCGACCCTCCTGAGAGCAGGATAAGCGGTTCTGATAATGGATGGATGGATGGATGAATAATATAGATAAGTGGTTCAGCAATAGAGCTCTGTTAGATGGCGTAGCCTGTGTAAGATAGAACAAAACAACATGCATCATTTGTCTTTAAAAATGTTACAGAGACAAAAAAATTATAACTGATTAACAGTCACTTTGCATGCTATTCATTTGGATGGTATACTCTTGTGTGTGGTTTTGGTTCATATAGAATCTCCCATCTAATTATGATATTTTCCTCCTAGAATACACAAAGGCAGTTTTGTGTATAATTCTGGAATGTTAAAAGGAATTTTTTGGAGACATATTCAGCATTCTATTAGCAACTAATAACCATGAGGCTGTGACAAAATAATATTTTAGTTTGTTCTCAAGGGCAATAAAAACAATAGAAATTGTGGTTCGCTGTTACCTGTCTTTTCTCTCCCAGACAAGGATCGCAGGATATGAGATTTTAATGATTTGACGGTTTGCAAAACATCATGCCTGATGGGTGTTTCCAAAGGCAGCTAGGGAATGCAAATAGCATATTAACTGTCATCACACATAAAGGCACATATATTAAATATTGTTATTGTAGTTGAGGCAGGAGAAACAAAGATATAATTGTGTTTAGGTTATTGACACTAAAAGGTAAGAATTTGAATGCACACTGACAATACATTCAGTTATCAAAACCCCACCTTATGCCGCACAACTCTCGTCTCTGCTGGCAAGAATTTCTTCATAAATGTGCCAAAGGAATGTATACCACTAACATTTTCACTTGCAAGACCTACTGACATAGACAAGTGCAGATGTGAAGACATTGTGTTCAAATATGGATGAATCACAACCATAACGGGAGATCAATATGTTACTCTACATCTAGATGACATTAGAACTCCATAATCAATAGTTGGACACAGAGACTTCGATCAGTATAGGTCTTAGAAAGTCAACGAGCTTAGCTCACCGATGTCGGGCTAGGCGGCCAAGAGGCTTAGTGGTTAGTGTTGTTTTCTCACAGCAAGAGCGTCCTTGGTGCAGTCCAATGTAGAGTTTTCATGCTCCTCCCTTGCTTCATAGGGGTTTCCTCCACCTACTCCTGTTTCTTCCCATAGTCATAGGATATGAATATTATGTGAATTTCACTCTAAATTGTAAATATTAAGCAAGCTATTATTTGTTTGGGCCCTTTGATGAACTGTGACCTGTCCAGGATGAGTCCCTTTCTTTGCCCCAGTGCCTGTGGGGTTAGACCCCAGCCCCTGTGACCTCTGAATTGGATTAATTAGTAAGTTGGATAGATGATTGGATATATAAACCACAACCAGTTTAATGACATTTATGTCTCTGGTTATGTATAGTTACTTGACTTCTTTTCTCTAGATATAATCTATAGGTACACATAGGGAGGATGAAATGGTGCTTTCTAAGGGTCTGGGAAAAGACATCTGGCGTTAACATTTGGCTCACAAATCAAAATTTGGATGCAAGCTGTCATCGGAAAAGCTGAATATAGTGACAGAACCGTTTGAAAACCAGCCTAACTATTGACCTAAAAGCAGTTTGACTGCATGTTGCATTGTAAGACGTGATGAATGAGTGATGGGCAATGGCGGATGTATTAATAAATCCGTCACCAGTCAAATCACAGCTGGAGTAACCTCAGACATCAACAGCTTGAACGTTTCCATCGCCACCTTGTTGAATATGTAGTCAAGTCAATATCAGCATGAGAGGACCAATCAATAGCAACAGGAAGGTGTTTTCAAAAGTAATACAAACGGATCAATATTTCCATGTCCCTATTCCTTCGTTTCTGCTCCATAAATAATATGTTGAGATGAAGAGGTAACCACGTAACTTTTATATGTCCGACCCTCGTAACCCACCATAGAAAGAAGGCTATGACAGCTTCCCTTGATGGCAAAGCCCAAAACATTTTTTTTCTCTCATACCACTTCCCTCAAAATACAGTCTGTGTCCCAAAGTGGGACTTTGGTCTGTTTCTGTTGTGTCCGCAGGCGATGAGGGTATCTCATATTGAGAGAGAGGTAAATGGATAGTAAACCATTTTTTATCATTTGTTGAGTTGAAAACATGTTGTTGTGGGTCTAGGATGGTAGAACTGATTGCTTTCATAATAAATTCGACAAAATGAGACGCATCACACGGCTGACCCCCCCCCCCTTTCCCCCCAATTGTATCTGGCCGATTACCCCACTCTTCTGAGCTGTCCCGGTCGCTGCGCCACCCCCTCTGCCGATCCGGGGAGGGCCGTAGACTCCCACATGCCTCCTCCGATACCTGTAGAGTCGCCAGCTGCTTCTTTTAACCTGACTGTGACTGCAGGTATCCCCCCAACTTTATAAATGGCACAGTTGCATAATGATAGAAACCAATGATTGGTTTCATATGCAAATAGGCGTGACTATTAACTAATCCTCTGTGAATAATGCACATGGCCATTGTAACGCTAGTTAATGCTATCCATACCTGGATTATTGAGCATGCATAAAGACTACACCCTTTCTAGTTTACAATGCAAGACACTGATTCGCAGATATTAAAATACAAGTTTATGAATATTTATGTGCGCTCTTGCGTGTCAGCCGTCTAATAAATTTGATAAAGTCCATTTGTATGATTGGAAAATGGCATTGAGAAGAGAATGGAAAAATGTGTGGCGAAGGGATGCTTAGCAAGACAAGGAAAAATTAAAAGGGCAGAGAGGGGAAGTGTATTTGAGTTTGCATGCTTTTTTTATCCGTGTGTGTCTCAGAGAGAGAGAGAGAGAGAGAGAGAGATGTGTTCATGTATGTGTGTTGGCTATGAAAAACATTTCTAGGATGCTTGATTGACCAAGTCTTCATGTCTGTTAGAATATATGTGGAGATAAGTTTTTCATGCAGGAGACACACGCGCTATGTTGTCACCGGAAACAAGCACAGAGGAAAAGAGACACCAGAAGGAGTAAAAGAAAAAAAGATAAGTGGAGAGAGAGAGAGAGAGAGAGAGAGAGAGAGAGAGAGAGAGAGAGAGAGAGAGAGAGAGACAGTTATGCATGGAAGAGTGAGACAGATGGAGTAGATGGAGAGGATGAGGATGCTGTGAATGATGCAGACAGAAGGGGGTGTTAACATGGCCACAGCTGAAGAGGCTGACCTATCAACAAAAAACATTCATTCATTCATTCATTCATTCATCTTCAGCCTCTTCTCCGGGGTTGGGTTGCGGTGGCATCAATCTAAGTAGGGCACTCCAGACGTCCCTCTCCCCAGCAACGCCCTCCAAGGCGTTCCCAGGCCAGATTGGACATGTAGTCCCTCCAGTGAGTTCTGGGTCTACCCCGGGGTCTCCTCCCAGTTGGCCGTGCCCGGTAAACCTCCAAAGGAAGGCGCCCAGGAGGCATCCTAATCAGATGCCCCAACCACCTCAACTGGCTCCTTTCGACGTGAAGGAGCAGTGGCTCTGCTCTACTCCGAGCTTCCTCCGGATGTCCGAGCTCCTCACCCTATCTCTGTAAGGCTGAGCCCAGACACCCTACGGAAGAAAACTCATTTCAGTCGCTTGTGTCCGCAATCTCACCCTTTCGGTCACTACCCAAAGCTCATGTCCATAGGTGAGGGTTGGAATGAAGATTGACTGGTAATTTGAGGATTGGGGATGAGTTGTTGCCTCAAGTGAAGGAGTTCAAGTATCTTGGGATCTTGTTCAACAAAAAACATAAATCACACAAATAACAAAGGAAGCGAAGCAAACAAGTGATGTAAAAACATCAGAACAACACTGAAGCAGCTGTCAAATCTGAAGCATCTTCAGCCACAGAACTCATGTACACCAGAATTACTGTAAGACTCCCAAAAAATGTAAAAAAAAATGTAATTCCAGGCAGCAGCAATTATTTAGCAATTGAGAAATGCACGTTTAAGAGAAAATGTCGTCACATATTCTCTTTTCTCTTGGTGGCCATAAATTCTAACCCTAGACCTCACATGAGGTAATGTTGAGGTGGATCAGTTTCTACTGAAGTGGGACAAGTCTCAAAACAGTGGAGATCAAACTTCAGAGGAAACTCATCTGAACTACTATGAAGCCTCCATTCAATGGAAAGAAATTGCATACAAATATAACATTCCTATGGACTGAGTTTTACAATCCCCTAACCTGGGTTGAAGAGGTTGCAAAACAAGCCCATTCAATGTAGCGCATCCGCTGTTGTATTTATTTTATTTTATTTTTTTTCTTCTGGCCTGCATGCGCATTACGTGACTGTCAAGTTTATTCCTGCAAAAACAAAAATGGCTGACATTCCTTCTGTTCCCAGTGGAAAATGCAGTATTTTAAGATATAGTTTCAATGTTAAAATGCATTTTGATAACATTTCTAGTGAGAAATGTGCATTTTATTCTCACAAGCTTCGTTCAGTGAATGTGTATGATCTTTAGTTTTGTTAGTTTCTAAAATGATTCTTTCAGGTCTCGCCAGGAAATTGTTGGAATGCAACCTTTTCTATGCTCAAATACGATCCTTCAGTGGTCTACCACTGACGTGCAGTCTATCACAGTATTATATTGTATTATATTATGCCTTAGATTCTCATTTTTACTTTTATTTGGCATGAACATTGTTGAAGGGAGCCAGAGAAATAAGAATTTCATTGCCAAACGCTGCCTTGCTGTAATTGTTGTGCACATGAAAAATAAATAGCTTGAACTTGAACTATTGTGGCATTTTCCTGCATTGCTGCACCATGTAAATTCCTATTCAGTAACACATTTGGCAAAGAAGAGATGCTGATGAAGTCGATGCCGTTGAAGTCCTGCTGCTTTCACAGAAAATACCAATTCATCTAAATTATGTAAAGTCTTTATTTCAAAATAAGCTTATGCATAAGTGTTTACTATTTCAGCGCTGCTTAAACTTTCATAGCCTACTAGGTAGGCCTACTTGCATAAATTAAACCCAGTAAATTTAACAGTGCTTTCACCTATATTTAAGTCTCTTCACTTTGTCAATACTTCCCCTTGTCGTCAAGGATTGCCTTAAGGCTGTTCCCCGTTTAATGATGCTGTGGTTAAAAGTCTTTTTGTTTGTTTTTTTACCTTAAGAGGACCTGCAGGAGTTTGAATTATTTTAAGCTGATAGCCTAAACCATATGTTGTTTTATTAGTAGCTTGTAAACAGCAACCTGACTCGGTCAACCAAATTTATACTATGATGAGGACGAATGTGTTTGAATGTGTGGTGAATGTGTTTCTTGCTGAAATGATTGTTGTGATATTATTTTCAAAGATCTCCATTATGAGGCAAAACGTTTATGTTCATGTATTGGCCTACAACCAAATGTGAGACTGTTTACACACATTACGGAAAATTGCTTAAATCATCTTCCTAAAACCCAAAGCCTCCAATCAACTTCATGACAGTGTTTTTTTTAATCCATTTATTTTGCTTGTATTATGTTTCTTTCTATGAAGCACTTGTACGGTTCTTGAAAAGTTCTACATAAATAAAATGTATTACTATTACTACATGTTCCGCATATTGGAGTGGTGGGATGGTGAGGATGCATGGAGTAGAGGTGACGAAGGCGTATGAGTTTAAATACTTGGGGTCAACTGTCCAAAGTAGCAGGGAGTGAAGAAGAGAGTGCAGGCAGGGTGGAGTGGGTGGAGAAGAGTGTCAGGAGTGATTTGTGACAGAAAAGTACCAGGAAGAGTTAAAGGGGATGGTTTACAAGATGGTTGTGAGACCAGTTATGTTGTATGGTTTGGAGACAGTGGTACTGATGAAAGGACAGGAGGTGGAGCTGGAGGTGGCAGAGTTGAAGATGCTAAGATTTCCGTTGGGAGTGACAAAGAAGGACAGGATTAGGAACGAATATATTAGAGGGACCGCTTAGGTTGGATGGTTTGGAGACAAAGCAAGAGGGGCAAGATTGAGATGGCTTGGACATATGTGGAGGAGAGATGCTGGGTATATTGGGAGAAGGATGCTGAATATGGAGCTGCCAGGGAAGAGGAGAAGAGGAAGGCCAAAGAGGAGGTTTATGTATGTGGTGTGAGAGAGGACATGCAGGTGGCTGGTGTGACAGAGGAAGCTGTAGAGGACAGGAAGAAATGGAAACGGATGATCTGCTGTGGCGACCCCTAACGGGAGCAGCCAAAAGTAGTAGTAGTAGTAGTAGTAGTAGTAGTAAATTATTACATGATCCTCTTATATCTGTTTACCAAGAAGTCACAGTATATCCAGAAAAAAACAAAGCACATATGGTTCAGATGAGAATAGGCAGAATTAAACCATGTTAGAAGGTTGAGGCCATTTCCAAGAGTTCAAGAGACAGCAGTGGTAATGTGACAACTTAATATATCATAGTAGGATCATCTTGAAACATACATGTACAAAAACTGAAAATAAAATAGGCATTGCAACATACTGTAATCATGACAATCGAGGACCATGCTGGGCGCTTGGGAGAGGGAGTAAAGTGCCTACAAGCAGCAGTGTTAAAAATCATTGGGAAAACAGTGATATGAAAATTGATTCATCTCACATGGAAAATTGGGTCTAATGGTGACTTAATGTGGTCACTATTTCCACAACAAAAATTTACAACTTGCAATTCTTGGAAATGCATAATATTTAAAAAAAAACTACAATTCCCGTGAGGCACACCATACAGCTTGCTACAAGTCAGCACCACAGTTGTAGTTCTTCCAGTTTGCAAAATAGCGTTGTACTATATAGTGTCATAAAACGATACATCTACAGAATATTTCAAAACGTTACTGCAGCTGAAAACGACAGGATGCTGGCATGTATGTCGCTGCTTCTCAATCCAAGTAAACTTGTGCTTCTGTTTGTGCTTTTCACTGCTTGTGCTTTTCACTCCAAGTATGAATTGTTGTGGACTGCCTCTGCCACCTCTTATCTCATCTTGACATTTTCCAGTCCTGTGTTGCTAACAGTTTAATGGTTGCACATCTATGGCTCTGTGTACTCACGTACTCCACTGACCAGCTGTTAGCCTGCTAGTGTGCTAGCAAACCCCCGGCATACTCAACAAACTTTGGATTATTTGCACTGGAACTCCCCGACCGGACTATTTTCTGCCACGATTTCAGGACTATCCCCGACTGGAGGCACCCCATCCCGGACCACTGCTGTGGTCTGGGGCTGGGTGCCTCCTATCCAGCTCCCGGTTTCAGTAGTTAGTTGGCACTCCTCTGTTTCTGAAATAGTGCTCATAAAATATTTTGCACTGGACCTTCCGAACCTCAACCGCTGGCCTGTGTTGCTCCTCTCACATTGCCTGCCTCAGCATCTACCAACACTTCAACGTTCATGCTATTGAACACTTGCTCCCTGAACAATAAAGCACTGCTTATCCATGACATCATCATGGACAGAAACATTTACTTTCTATGCTTACTTGAGGCATGGCAAAATCAGCAGGACTTTGTGAGACTCAGTCAAGCCACACCCCCAGCCTATGTATACATACAGAAACCTCACTCCATGGGTCGAAGTGGTGGGTTGGCTATTATACATTGAGCTGACTTCCTGGTTAAAGAAATTCCAGTACTCAATGTCTCCTCTTTTGAGTGTGTTGCTTTCACACCAGCTGGGTCAACACAGCTCCAGGTGGTCCTTGTCTACCGCCCCCCCTAAAGCTTCCACTACCTTCATGTCTGAGCTGTCTGAGCTACTCACCCCTGTCTGTTCCATGTCTCCATCTACACCTCTGCTGTGTGAATTCAATGTCCACGTTGACTCTAGCAGCTGCACGTTTGCTGCTGAATTCCTGTCATTGCTGGGCTGTTTTAACATCACACAGCATGTTCAAGGTCCCACCTATGCCAAAGGTCACACACTGGATTTGATGTGCTCTTTTGGTACAACTCCCTCCCATCTTCAGTGCCTGGACCTAGCTGTATCTGACCATCATGACATGCACTTAACTGTTCCTGTCCCCCTGCCCAGGAAGTGCTCAAAGTGTTCTATCACCCTAGAATGCTGCTTTCCACCATCAACCGGCTTCTCTGTCCCCTCAGTGCCCCCCCCTCCCCTCAGGTGCCCCTGACCTTTGCTTCAAGTTCCTGGACTTCTTCCAGGCCAAAGTGGATTCTATCCACCAGCAGCTTCTGGTGCCTGCCCCCTCCCTTCCACATGCACCTCAGCCACAGGGCACTGCTCCTCCCGCTGCATGCCTGCTTCAGCGCTGCCTCTCCTCCTTTTCCCCTGTGGATGCTCTTCAAGTTGCAAAGTTGGTCACCATGGCCAAGGCCTCCACCTGTTCTCTGGAAACAGAGAAAAGAAATGCAAACAGTGCCTGCAGATTTGCTCCATTGAATGGGCTTGTTTTGCAACCCGTACAACTTCAGTTAGGGGATTGTAAGACTCAGTCCATAAAAGTGTTAAATTTAATGCAATTTCTTTCCAATCAACGGAGAATTCATAGTGCAAATACTTCTAAGCGAAGGTAATTCCGCCAATCTTGTTGCCCAATAGGTTGAAAAATGCCATAAACAGAGGGACAGTGAGTGACACACACACTTATACACATACACAAACAAACACACTACACAAAGTGAGCAGTTGTGTCTAAGCGGACATGTTTTTTTTTGTTTTGACAGAAAAAAAGCCTCTTTGATGGTCAGACAAGTGACTGCCGAAGAAAATAGAAAATATGACTCATTAAATTGTCTTGAACTGTTTTTGACTGTTATAGCCACTCGACACTTATCTTTTGTTTGCCAAGGTAGTTTCATTGTTTGAGAGCTCCTTTGTGAATCGAATCCTCAGTAAACTTATTTTTCTCCCCTTTCCTTATCTGTCCTTTCGTTTTATTGCTCATTATATTTGGAAACTTTGGCAATATTTTCCGCTCCCCCCCCCGTTTTTCTCCCCAATTGTACCCAGCAAATTTCCCCACTCTTTCGAGCTGTCCCGGTCGTTGCTCTACCCTCTCTGCCGATCCAGGGAGGGCTGCAGACTACCACATGTCTCCTCCGATACATGTGGAGTCACCAGTCGCTTCTTTTCACCTGACAGTCAGGAGTTTCACCAGGGCGACGTAGCACATGGGAGGATCAGGCTATTCCCCCCAGTCCCCCCTCCCCCTTGAGCAGGTACCCCGACCAACCAGAGGAGGTGCTAGTGCAGCGACCAGGACACATACCCACATCCGGCTTCCCACCTACAGACACGGCCAACTGTGTCTGTAGGGATGCCCGACCAAGCCGGGGGTAACACAGGGACTCGAACCAGCGATCCCTGTGTTTGTAGGCAACGGAATAGACCGCTATGCTACCTGGACGCCCCTATGTTTTTTTTAAGTTTTGACAGAAAAAAAAAAGCCTTTTTGGCGGTCAGACAAGTGACAGCCGTAAGAAGTAGAAAATATGACTCATTGAATTGTCTTGAACTGTTTTTGATTGTTAAAGCCACTCGGCACTGATCTTTTGTTTGCCAAGATAGTTTCATTGTTTGAGAGCTCCTTTGTGAATCGAATCCTCAGTAAACCTAGCCCCCCCCCCATCTGTCCTTTCATTTTATTCCTCAATATATTTGGAAACTTTTGGCAATATTGTTAATGAAACATCCACACCAATGAAGCAATTTAATTAAATTGCACTGAACCAAGAGGGGGAGATGCAGCATCTCGGATGTCTTTTGAGGCAACCGCTTAGCGGTTTTCTCCTCATCGCCAACGACCGATCAGCTTTGAGTCGAGAGACAGCGACACGGAGAGCGACGGCAAGACGGGGAGAGTCCAACAATCAACATCGAGCGTCGCACATGTCCATTTAAAAACGAGCACAACGTCAATAGCTTTTAACATCTTACACGATGTAGCACGCTTTAGCAATATTCCTTCCGTTAATCACGGTACCAATTACATAATTGAAACCGAGCCGTGCAGAGTGATGGAGGAGACTATGTAAGGAGCATATTAGAAAGGAAACAAATAGCGATTTGCCATAGATGAATGGTTTGATCATTTCCCTCAGGGTATATATATATATATATATACACTGTCATGTTAACAATGGTCGATCATATTCACATATCTGCACAGCGTCAACAGCTGGTGCTAGCGAAACATTTTTGAGAGCCGACCCATCTAGACGCACAGACGTATAGGAATCCAATTTAAGGTCTGTTGGCGCTGTATCCATCAAAGAACTGTCACATAAATCTGATGACTACTTATAAGGATGATGGAAGCCGTGCTAGAGAAAGGGGGAGAGACCGAGAGAAAGAGAGAGAGAGAGGAGAGGAAGGGGAGAGATGGAGACGCGGGAGGAAGACAGATGACAGACAAAACGCGAGAAAGGATGACGAATGATTTAATGAACGACTGAGTGGCTGGAAGGAAAGAAAACCAATTAACAGAAACGACAGAGGCACGAGGAGAGGGGGAGTAAGCGACACAGAGAGAGAGAGAGAGGGAGAGGGAGAGAAAAGAATGAGCGAGAAGATGGATGAATATTGGATAGAGATGGATGAAGGGAAAGGGTGAAAGAGAGACTGAGAGGATTAGAGAGAGGAGCAGAGTGAAAAAGAGAGGTTGAGAAATACGGATATGGACAAGAAGGCGGTCAGAGAGACAGGCTGAGGTCCGGAGAGGTGGGGTCGGAAGGAGAGAGCGGCATGCGGAGACCATTAGAGAGAGAGAGACAGACAAGGAAGACAGGACCGAAAGACGACTGAATAGATTAGAGGTAGAAAGAGATGAAAAGAAAAAGAGAACTGAGATAGGTGAATGAAGGGTCATCAATATTGGACGGAGGAATTTAAAGATGACAATTACAGATGTCAACAGGGTACCGATGGACGCCATCAAATCCACTGTGGTGACCCCTGGGACACAGGGAACAAGCCGGAAGAAGAAGAATTACAGACGTCATCACATGCGGCCATATAGAAGCAAGAGTTTAGGACTGCTGTGTGTGTGTGTGTGTGTTTGTGTGTGTGTGTGTGTGTTTGTGCGGGTGCACATTGGTATGTATCCATATGTGAGGGCGAAGAGGGCGGTAGAGAGGAGGAAGTGAGAGAATACAGCAGAAGAAGAAGGAAAAACAGATTGGAATGTATTTTGTCAGAGCTGTGAGGCGTTAAAAGTCTTGGTGTCCAGCTAATAGTTTAAGATGTCACAGATGGCATCTGACCTATAGTAAACACACCCACTCTCTCTCTCACACACACACACACACACACACACACACAAAGACAAACACGTAAAGTGAAAGACACACTAATAATGCACCCTGCACCCTGAGAGAGAAATAGAGAGCGAGAGAGGAAGAGGAAGAGGAAGGGCGAGGGATGTGAGGTTTATAAATCACACTTTGAGGAGTTTGTCATCAATGTTGATAATTTAGAAACTGTTCAAAAGCGAAATGAGAAAACTGAAAAGCTGGACTCATCTGTCTCAATACTGTGCGAGAGAGAGACAGAGAGAGAGAGAGAGAGAGAGAGAGAGAGAGACAGAGCGAGAGAGAGAGAGACAGAGAGAGAGAGAGAGAGAGACCCTCGGAGTGTTGCCTTCCCTGTCCCGTAGGGTGTAAGGCTCAGCTTGTTGTCCTCTTGATGTGTCTTTAGACGTGTTCATGTGGACGCAGCAGATATCGCCGGCCTCATTCTGCGTTACCAGGGTGATGTCTAACACAGTGCTGGCTGGCGGTGGTCTCGTCTTGCTGCTCGGTCTCCTCCGACGTCCTCAGGAAGAGGGTTATCATCAAAAAGGGCACGAGAACATTGACCACACTCTATCGTAGTCATGGCGTGTTTTTAAAGTCCCTCCTGTTTGTCCCTCGTAAGTTAACCTTAATTGCTTTGGCCAGAAATACAGAGTGTCTGACGCGGTCAGAATAATCATTTTGATATTTAACGCTCTGACCCCCCCCCCCCCTTCTGGCTGTGACCATCAATGTTCCCCAAAGTTCAGTTTCGTGAGGGTCACAGCATCACCCTTATTTGTCTTTTCGTCCATTTCGCACTTTGCTTCTGTGTATGTCCCCCACCCACAACCCCCCCCCCCATGTCTTTCTGGTGAGTAACCACTAAATCACTCCACCGCCCTAATTGGTCTAAATGTCGGGCTGTTAGTTGACTGACAGGCAGCATCTGTTCTCTGATTTGTGGACAGATGGTGGGAGGGACTAAAGGTCAGTCTGCTCACTGATACTGACACAGTGTGTGTAGGGTTGTGTGTGTGTTTCCGGATGCGTGCAATCTATTATCTATAATATCAGCCTGATTTAAATGTAATCTTGGCTAGCAGGGGCGGGTGAACAGTTATTGAACCAATTAAAATTAAAGTTCTGCTGTTTTTTATTCATTTATTTTTATTTATTTTTTTGGTACCGCAGTTTTTATGAGAAATTGATTTTTTTTTTAAATGTCACTGGAGAATACACACTTCGTGGATGAATTAGCTCCTGGCAAATTACAAAACATTTATGCGCAGGCTGTGTGAAATAGAAGCAGAAATGGGAGATACTCAGCTTAATTCCAAACACTTAATTAGTGATTTGCCTTACTGTTAATTCGGCCCTAATTCGCAAAAACGACGTCCTGTCCCAAGGAAACGTGAGGGAGACGATCGGACGCTGCACGTTTTCGGTATCATTTAGTGCAAACAAACACTTGGTAAACTACAGACAAGGCTCAGCGTTTTTGGTTTTTTACCGAAAAATACCCAGATTGTTAAACTCATTTTTACCCGGATTTTATGTTCCCACGGATCCAAAAGTTGTTCCTGTTCGTGTGAGGTTATGTAACAGTGCCCTCTTGTGGCGAAATTCGGCATGATGGATGGCTTTGAAAAATAAAAACCGAAAACGCCGAGCCCTGACTACAGACTACTTGTTTCATTGTGCAAATAAACATTCATGTTTGCTAAGTATTGAGTCATCATAGCTTCATTAATATGCAGATATTTTCATCTATCCGTATGAAATCTAGCCAATTAAAAGATTTGAAATGAACTGTTCATTTGTACGCCAAACGTGGCAAATGCCCATGTGATAGGTGTAGTCAGAAGATACGCACGCCAGGAATGGTATTTAGCGGCAAGTCCTGTTTATGTGGAAGTAGACATGAAATATTAAATGAGGTTGAAAACCGGGAGATGTCGTTTCAAATCCACAACGTGTTTTGCGAGGATCGGCGTACGTACCTCCCCCGGGCTACGGTAGTAAGCTCTACTACGTTGAAGACTTTCAAAGCTTGGAGCGTGAAGTGTTTATGCATGCTCAATAATCCACATATGAAAATCACAGACAGTTGAATCAGTTCATCTGGACACAAGTTTAGTCTCAACTGACTGCAGGCATCCCCCCCCCCCCAACACCACCTCACCCTTATAAACAATACAGGGGGCAGTACTATAGGCAGAGGCATGGGTGTGCTATGGGTTCCCCAGTCTCACCTGTAGTGGCCAACTTGTATATGGAGGAAGTGGAAAAGAGGGCTCTGATGTCCTATCCAGGGACACCACCTAGCCATTGGTTCAGATTTATGGACGACACCTGGGTTAAAATTAAATCTCGGGATGTAGCACATTTCACTGACCACGTTAACTCTGTGGACAACCACATCAAGTTCACCAGGGAGGATGTGAAACATGACTGGTTAGTCTTCTTACACTGTGAAATTGCAATTGGTGATGGGGGACATTTGATTGTTGATGTTTACCGTGAACCAACACATACTGATCAGTACTTAAGGTCTGACTCTCATCATCCACTGGAGCACAAACTAGGAATCATCAGGACGCTGTACCACCGAGATGACAACATCCTCACCGACACAGCAGCCGGGGAAGGGGAGAAATCCCACATTAAACAGGCCCTGGTTAAGTGTGGCTATCCTAACTGGGCGTTTGTCAAAGCCAGAAAGACACCCAAACAGTGTACCAGCCGATCAAAGAGAGGAGAAGGACAACAGCTGCCTAAGCATAAACCAGTGGTGAGTCCATATGTGGCGGGAGTGTTGGAACAGTTGAGACGCGTATTTTCCAAACACAGCGTCTCAGCTGCTTTCATACCCCAAAACACAATGCACCAGAAATTGGTCCACTCCAAGGATCGGGTCCCCCGGCACAAACAGAGCAATATAGTCTATGCTGTTATGTGCCAGGAGGATTGCCGTGACTTGTACATCAGGGAAACCAAACTGACGCCTGCCAAGAGGACGGCACAACACAGGAGAGCTAACACGTCAGGCCAGGACTCCACAGTCTACACCAGGGGTGCCCAACTCCAGGCCTCGAGGGCCGCAGTGTCTGCAGGTATTTGTTGCAACCATGCACTACACCACCTGATTTAACTAATTACTTTTCCTCCTTGGTCCAAGAGGTGAGCTAATGAGATATATCAGGTGGTGAAGTGCATGGTTGGAACAAATACCTGCAGACACTGCGGCCCTCAAGGCCTGGAGTTGGGCACCCCTTGTGTACACCCATCTACAGGCCAGTGGCCACTCTTTCAAGGATGAGGATGTGCACATCCTTGATCGGGAGGAACGCTGGTTTGAACGGGGAGTCAAAGAGGCCGTCTATGTGAAGAGGGAACGACCATCCCTGAACCCGGGGGGGGTGGGGGGGGGGCTAAGAGTAGCTCTGTCACCATCTTACAGTGCTGTGATTGCAACTGTCTGTGAATGTTCTCATTCATCCAGGTCATGGTTATCCAAAGGAGTTGAATCAAGTGCAACTGGACTTGGTATATATCCGGGAAGACGTTTCGCCTCTCATCCAAGAGGCTTCCTCAGTTCGTGCCTTTCTGACTAGACGAAGCTAGACGAAGCTAGTCTGCTAGCTTCGTCTAGTCAGAAAGGCACGAACTGAGGAAGCCTCTTGGATGAGAGGCGAAACATCTTCACGGATATATACCAAGTCCAGTTGCACTTGATTCAACTCCTTTGGATGTGATTGCAACTGTTCCTCAATCCTCTACAAATAGTACACATGGCCATTGTAACTCTAGTTAATGCTCACGGCAATTTGCATATGAAGCCGATCGTTGGTTTCGGCCGTTGTGCGACTATTGTTTATCAGGGTGGGGATACCTGCAGTCAGTTGAGACTGAAGAGGTCACTTAGATGAGCGATGAAACGTTCCTCTCTTGATAAAAGTCGTGTCCAGATGAACCGACTCAACTTTCTGGGATTTGGAGCATAAAGTTCGTCCCTTCCACAAACCGGTTCGTACCACAACCCGACCTCGTGTTTGTTGCTCGTCGACAACGTCAAAGCAAATGACCGTGTGCGAAAAGTACACAACCGACTGAGGAAGTAGTCCAGTTCAGCTGCTTTCGTGGCCAGTCACGGATCGTCACTTCTGTGTCCCGTGAGACACGATTTCCAGTCGGACCGAGTTGGGCCGGATAACTCTGATGTGATTTAGGTGTTTGTATGAAGGTTAATCTTTCCCATCAAGCCATCAGTCAGAATGTTATGACATTATTAAACTGCATGTAAATAAACTGAGTTTATGATAAAGGTTACGGGGGGGGGGGGGGGCTTTTTATCTTTGGGATTTTTCTCTGAAAGTCAGCTACCTGAAAGTTGACGGGTACCCTGTGGCTGTCCATTAATCACTAAATCGGTATTCAAATGACCGTTTACTCCGTTTCTCGTGTACCCTCTCCATCTTGCCAAATTACTCACAGGCACATCACGGCTGGGTTGCGTCAAGGCCACAGAGGATACCTTGGTGAAACTGACCTGTAAACGTAATGAGTCCGGGGCTCGATCATATAGTAAAAGTAACATTAAAAAGCCAACGCCCGTTTAGCCGAGGCTTGGAATATGGCCGCGGGTACGCACGCGGTCGCAGCCGTCTGAAGAGTTATGGCAAGTGTCCTGGTAAGGTGCCTTGGACTGGTGTACCGTGAGGAAATCCAATGACAATATGTGTGTGGGTCATTGGGATGCACTTGTTTAACACTCCTTCCGTCCTGCGCCCTTCCTCTCCCCCGCCGTCCACTCACTCATTCATGGCAGGTCGATGGCGAGGGGTGGAGAGAGAAAGAGGGCTGTGTGTTTACAGGTTTATAGGGGGAGCAGAGGGTTGATGGATTGGTGTGTGGATGCAGATGGGAGAGGAGAAGGGATGGATGGATCCAGCCTGGAGGAGGAGTAGACCAGAGGATGATGTAGATGGCCCATAATCCTTAGAGGTTGTCAGCGCCACGGGTCTTCAGTGATTGAAGTCGGAGAGTATGCGCGAGTCCGTGTATGCATATGCGTTGTGTGTGTGTGTGTGTGTGATAGAGATCTGCCTATCAAAGGAAGGCACAGCGTTATGGGATGAGGAAAATAATATGGAGTGAGTGACGGGGGGGGCGGAGGAGGAAAAGAAAAGAGAAAGCGAGACAGCTACAAAAAACAATTAAAACATAAAGTCAATCAGAGCGAGAGGGAGAGAGAAATAGAAAGAGACTGAGAAACGCAGAACTTATTTTTCTTTTCTTTTTTTTTTCTGGAGAAAAAGAGCAAAATAAAATCAGAGGGATTTGAAGGGGGGACCCAGCAAGACCGAGCAGGATAAAGACAAAATCCTCAGATGACTGTGATACTGATGACAAGCACAGCGGGGGAGAGGAGATGAGCGAATAGGAGTGCAAGGAGAGGGAGGAAGATGAGGGAGGCTAAGAATGAGTGATCAAAGCACCACAGGCTATTTGAGTGTTTGAGAGAGAGAGAACAGAGTAGCGAATAGGGCTAAAGAGAAAGGATGGAAGGGGTGATGTACGGGTAGGAGAGGAAAAAGGGATGTAGAGAGGAAGAAAACGGAGGAGAGAGGACGAGTGAAGGGGTGGAGAATCATTGTTTACAGCAACAACAACAACAACATAAATAGTAATAATTAATACTGATAAAGCTCCTGAGAAGTAATTATTTAGGTATTTTGTTCACTGGTGCAAAGATGCTGAGATGACGCCAAAGGAGAAGTGAGGGCACGGAGACTGAAACGAGAGAAGAGAGCAGCAAGGAAGAAAAAAAAATGCCGCCTAGAAAAACAACTACAGCCAGAGAGAGAGACAGAGAGAGAGAGAGAGAGAGAGAGAGAGAGAGAGAGAGAGAGAGAGAGAGAGAGAGAGAGAGAGAGAGAGAGAGAGAGAGAGAGAAAGTAAAGAGAAAACAACAGTGAAATGAAGAGAGGGATATAAACTGGGAAGGAGTGAGAGAGAGAGAGAGAGAGAGAGAGAGCGAGAGCGAGAGCGAGAGAGAGAGAGAGAGAGAGAGAGAGAGACACGGAGGGGGAAAGGCAAACAAAAGGGCAACTTTAGTTCAGTGATCTGATAAGAAACGAAAGCAACATGGACAACACTACCTCTCTCGCTGTCTCCCAGCCTCTCCATCTCTGTATATCTCTTTCCCTTGCGCTCACTCACACACACACACACACACACACACCCTCCCTCCCTCCCTCCCGCCCACTGAGGGTCAGTGCATCGGGGCACTGGGGGAGTTCGGCTCCCCCAGGTTGCCATTTGAAATAACAGAAAGGAACAGCACAGAGAGCAGAAGTGGTGCCACCAAAGACCTGTTCTACTTGTTCTACCGTTCTAGCTTCACCTCCGCACTGCAGCCGCTCCAGAAACTCCGAACTGCGGCTGACTGATTATTTTCTGTTTGGCTGGACCACAAGAGCGGGGCTAGCCCTACACCCGCGGTTGTCCGAGAGCGAGCGAGTGCCTGACTGAGTGATGGAGTTTCACCATTGGCCGTGCGAAGAGTTTTCTATTACGTCGTCAGCTGTTCATGGAACTGATGTCAAAACAACCTCTTCTTAAACATAGTCGGGCACAAACAGCCGTTTAATAAATGTATTCGCGGTTCAGCCACATGCTAGGTTTTAACCCAGTCTTGTATAAAGCAATGCAAAACAATGGATGAATGAATGAATATATCCATTATCCAAGCCACTTATCCCGCTCCCAGGGTCACGGGATGCTTGAGCCTATCCCAGCGGTCATTGGGCGACAGTTGGGGAGACACCCTGGACAGGCCGCCAGGCCATCACAGGGCCGACACACACACACACATTCACACCTAGGGACAATTTAGTACGGCCGATTCACCTGACCTACATGTCTTTGGACTGTGGGAGGAAACCGGAGCACCCGGAGGAAACCCACACAGACACGGGGAGAACATGCAAACTCCACACAGAGGACGACCCGGGACGACCCCCAAGGTTGGACTACCCTGGGGCTCGAACCCAGAACCTTCTTGCTGTGAGGCGACCGTGCCAACCACTGCACCACCGTGCCGCCCAGTTCAGAGTCATTTATAAAGAAATTATAGCGCTCACCCTGGTTGGTGTGGTATCACAGAATGAGAAAATGTTATTGTCAGCATATAATACATTATGAAAACTTTTCTTATTTTAAAAAGTACATTTATTGAGATTACATTAGAGTCCGACAGCTGATATTCAAACATAATCATCTTTATAATCCAGCTCATCCAAAGAGGACAGTTTCAGGAAGAAAAAAATCTGAACAAGTATTTGTAACAACGAACATAACAACATAAGCCCAACATAACAAACACAAATTCGCCTCAGGCGGGTTTGCAGCAACACAACATCCTGTCCTTAGACCCTCGCGTCGGATGAGGAACAACTCCCTAAAAAAAAAACTTTAACACGGAGAAAAAACAGGAAGAAAGGGAGAGCAACAGATGAGGGATCTCTCTCCCAAGACAGACAACGTGCAATGGATGTTGTGTTTACACAATTTACATAAAATAAGATTTAAAAAGCCAATAATACGGCCAGGACTTTCCCTCGTTACACAAGTTAGAAAAAAAAAGAAAACCGGATCTTCATCAACTCCCACTAAGCACAATACTACCACAAGTTCTGGAAGAAAGGTCATTTCTGTGTTGATGCTCTGCTCTGCTGTCGTAGTCCCTCATCATCTTCAGCTCTTCTTCAGACGTTTTTTTTTTTTATTCGTAGTTTTAAAAAGTCTCTTGTGCGGCATGTAGACCTCATGTTGAGCAGCTGAGCTACCGCCTCGGTGTTGTCAAGTCCTGATCCCGCTGCAGCCACTATGCGCTGTAGGGTGATGTTCCTGGTGGAAACCAGTTTCTGGGAAAGTCCTGGAGAGCACCAGTCGTGGCTCCCTGAATCAGTGACTCCTCCGGCAGCAGTAAGAGGAAGATCGCCCAGTGCAACACACTCGTCACGTCCTAACTTACCGAGTCCTTAACCTTTTAGAACCCTTTTCTGTGATTGGCCTTATGCAACCGGAAACTTCTTTTTTTTTTTCATCCATCACATCAACCCCAAATAATTTCTGCACAGTTGACACGCTTTCAATACATTTTTCTACTCAGTTACTTTCACAGACTTTCCAAAGGTGTCATCTAGAAAACCATTTATTTCCTCAAGGGAATACAGATCTACAATTTGTGGCTGTGAGTCTGTAACAGAGATACAGTCAGAGTCAGTGTCATACCCCATTTCCTCCACCTTTTCCTCACCAGCAACACTCTCCATAACGCCCGACTCACCCTTTCTTCCCTTTGCACCACCAGCCTGACTATGGTCAGGTCCAGCTGCTGGCCCTTTTCCGCTGCTTTTCCCTGGTGCCGGTTTCTCCTCTACTTCTTTCCTTTCTTCTGTTTTGATATTCAAGACAGCCGAGCTGTCATCAATTACATTCTTACCGCCAGAATCAACTCGCAGTTCGCCAGCCTGCCCGTTGTATCCCTCCCCTGCCTCAGGCTCAGTCGGCGGGGCGCCGTCCCCCCGCGGAGCAGCGGCGTCCGATAGCTGCTCAGCCACCGGAGCATCGGTGTTAGTGCGCTCCTCAGCCGGCCCGGCCTCCGGCTTGGGCCGCCCCTCGGCCGGCCTATGAGGGCAAGGGTTTCGCTTGTGCCCCACATCACCACAGTCAAAACATGTGACGCTGCTTGTGCTGGCGTGCACCATGTAATGTCCCTCCCCATGTTTCCCTCTGAAGGAAACCTCCAGCATCTTTGACGGACAATTCAGATGCACAAAAACCTGTCTCTGGAGGAATTGGACATGTTTAAATTTATCGCCCGTACAGCCCAACCCCACAGTCCTAAAACCACCGGCCAGCTTCCCAAAACGCTGAAACTCCCGCTCCAACGCCTCACCGGGAATGAACGAGGGAACAGCGGAGACGGTGACCCGGGTGGAGGGCACGGCGAGTGGGGAAACCTGCAGATAGAGCCACAAAACGCTCTTCTTTAAGGCAAACGACCACACCTTTGTTCATCCTGGAGGCATACGACAGGTTGACGAGTCCCACGCGGTCTCCTACAGCCAGGAGAACCGCCTCTATCCGAACAGAGATGGATCAGGCTGAGCCCGCACTCCGTGTCGGACAGTGAGAGAGGGCGCCTCCGAGGACGCCGTCTCGCTCACACCGAAAAAAGAAAAGGTCCGACAAACAACCACACAGACTACAGCAAACGTAGCCCACGACCATTAAATAAACTCAGTCTGAAAACATCAGCCCCAAAGACAAAAATAACCTACTAGAACCTGGATAATTACATCACATATTCTGACAGCGGGTCGCTGCCACCAAACGCTCACTCACATACCGACTCCCAGCATGCACCGAGAGCGAGCGAGCGTGAAAACTTTTTAACCTATTGTATCTTACCAGACATAACAGCTGATAAACTATGCATGAATTATCACAGAAAAACCGTTAAAAAGACAATCAACTGAAACAGAAATTTACATTTTAAATTCATGTCGAGCCTCACATAATTGAAAATACTGAATCGGTAGTTAATGATTCTTTTTTTATAGGGAAAGGGGTGATTGCAAATCGTGAATTAAGCTGAATCCTGATAATCCTTACATCTAAACAAATGTAATTTTTAGATATTATCTGTTGCTGCCGTACATATAGACAATAGCTATTTCACAACATATGAAATCGTGAATTGTTTCATAGTTTGTCATCCCAACAGATAAAATCAGGTGGGACTTTCCCTGGGAAACCGGTCCGGCACATGGCGTCTTAGATCTTCAGCCACATGCAGAAGAAGGAAGGAAGGAAGGTAGCAGCAGGTTGAAAAGGGAGAAGTTGTTGTGGCTAACAGTCAGATACGGCAGAACAAGCTCGTAAAATACATTTACCAACACATATGCAAACATGAATGACCACAACGCAGGTTCAACCCTCTTTTATTTGTGCTGTTCAATAGCGGCATTTCATTTCAAATACATCTCTCGGATTCAGAGTCCTGCATCATAACATAGTTGTCGATAAGGGGCACAAAAACAATAATGACCTTTTTTGGGGGGGGTTCTCCCCCCCCTTTTCTCCCCAATGGTACTTGGCCAATTGCCCTATTTTCTGAGCCGTCCCGGTTGCTTCTGCGCCCCCTCTGCCGAGCCGGGGAGGGCTGCAGACTACCACATGCCTCCTCTGATACATGTGGCGTCACCAGCCGCTTCGTTTCACCTGACAGTGAGGAGTTTCTCCAGGGGGATGTAGCGCGTGGGAGGATCACACTATCCCCCCCAAGTTCTCCTCCTCCCTGAACAGGTGCCCCGACCGACCAGAGGAGGCGCTAGTGCAGCGACCAGGACACATACCCACATCTGGCTTCCCACCCGCAGACACGGCCAATTGTGTCTGTAGGGACGCCCAACGACGTTCATGATGGTCACTTTAAGAGATGGAAATGGAAAAAGAAAGGAGACGAAACTTCATATAAGCTAGTGTTTTGGTGCATTTGAACCGCTCCCTTGTGTTAACATGTAGAACTAACATGTGGACTGAAGAAAAAAATCTCATTTGTGTGCATCAAATTTTTCCCGGAAACCGAGATTAAAACAAATTCACTGGCGAGGTAATTGGGATGCATTTATGGTAAATGAGGCAGGAAGAAGCAGGAATCTCATCTCATGATCAGGCTTGTAATAGGACGCGACTAGAGGCAACTGGTGTACCGGCGCACGCTGCACAGCATGAAAAACCGCTTCCACGTCAGATTCAACTTGCATACATTACGTTTGGAATATACTTTTCAGTTATACTCCGGTTTTATCACCCAGCCCTTCACTAAATGACTCTTAAATGGCATGGGGTCCACACAGGAGGGAGCAGACTTCCTCCCAGCCTTTTGTCTAAAGAAAGAAAAATTGCTTTTCTTTTCTTTTCCGTGGACAGACAAATGATAGCTTTGACATTCTAAGGAATGATTATATCAAAGTCTGAAATTATTTATAGTCCAACAAGTGATAAAGAAACTCGCTTTTTTAAAGTCAGGTGGCGAGGGACCGCCTGCCAACAATACAGAGACGAACACTGCTCGCTGGAAGTGGAGAGGAAAGGAAAAACAAGAAAGGCAAGCAACTATGAATCACAGCCATCAATCCTTGATATGAATTGATGTTAAATGCGGTGAACAGAACACTGCATACAGTATTCACATTTCCAGTAACTCGTATTTGTTTTTAATTTTCTTTATTTAGTCGTAAACTCACAATAAAAGCCAGCAATCGCTACACCTTTTGGGTCGCACAACCTGTCCCCCACCTGTCACTATTGTATTAGTAAGCTGGAGGGTCATTGTGTGTTTATCTGTGTGTGTGTGCGTGTGTATATGTGTGCATGTGTGTTTCACTGCCTTGGTAACGCCTGTTATCATGATAAACCCATGACAGCTGTCATCCCGCAAGCAGCGCTGTCTGCTTCAGTGTGCCCTCATGCAAATACACATACACATGCTCACCTGTAGACACAACAGAAAGACAAAAGCTCAACAACCTTAGGTAGTTTCACCCATCCACTCTCTAGCTTGCTCTTGTTGCTATCCACAGCACATTTTAGATTTCATGAGTTGTTATTAGGCAGCACGGTGGCACAGTGGTTAGCGCGGTCGCCTCACAGCCTCTGTGTGGAGTTGGCATGTTCTCCCCGTGTCTGCGTGGGTTTCCTCCGGGGGCTCGCCACAGTCCAAAGACATGTAGGTCAGGTGGATCGGCCGTACTAAATCGTCCCAAGGTGTGAATGTGTGTGTGTGTGTGTGTCAGCCCCGTGATGGACTGGCGGCCTGTCCAGGGTGTCTCCCCGCCTGCCGCCCAGTGGCTGCCGGGATAGGCTCCAGCATCCCTGCGACCCTGAGAGCAGGATAAACGGTTTGGATAATGGATGGATGGATGGATGGGTGGATGGAAGTTATTATTAGTTTGTTTTTGTGAAAATTCACTGCTGTCTCCAATCGCTTTTTTTTTTTTGCAGTGTCCATTTAGACTATCTGCTACTGAGAATAGGATTTACAATCATAAGCGGCTCTTGCAATACTTCTGCGTTTCTGGCGGTACTTCTCAGCTATAGTTCAGTTTAGGCTGGTGTGTTATGCACAGCTGGAAAGTGACCAAAGCTTCGTTGGTTTTGATTCTTGGTTTTAATTGGAAACCAGTTAATCTTAGCGTTTATAGTTTCGATGGTGTGACTTTAGCTATGGAATGAGTGCATCTTTATCTGGCTGTGTCTGGGGCTGCTGGTCTGTCTGTCTGCCTGCCTGCCTGTCTGTCTGTCTGTCTGTCAAGCTGAAAGGTCTTTTTGACCATCTGTTTTGAATCAATGCAATGCTCATGATTGAATGATGAATTTCTCTGTCATTTTTAATACATTTGCAGTTGTGCTTTGGAAAGACACATATCGTTTTACTCTTCAAAACAATTTGTGGTAAAATGGGTGAATAACAAATATGGACATTATATGCTGCAATATTATTTTCAGCACCCCTGTCCTCAGAGTAATACAAGATGTGTGTGTTCCCAAACATGTATGCTGATGGATTGGAAAAAAAAAACCCCAGAATATATTAAATTAAATTCCTTCTAGCTACTGGTTCTGTTTCACCCATTCTGTCGTTTCCTATTGGAAACAATTGGCACCGTTTTCCATTTCTGTCTCTTCCGACATGATGGTTTCTCGTCTTTCCATCGAGTTCAGCTCTTTTTCTGTCCGTTTGTCTTTGTTCCTTTTTTTTGGTCCTGCTCACCAGTTACCTCTCTTGATTAAATTCCCATTTGTTGTCTGTCTCGACCCATACTGATGTGTTTGTTCTTTGTCATCATAAATCCTTCGCATCTTATCATTTATCCCTCCTCATGCCTATGAATCACTGCCAGTTCCTGTCTGTTGCTCAGCGTCAGCTGTTGGACCACAGCTATTGTATTGACCCCGCCCCCACATGGGCGGAGTCTTGCTTGGTCCCGCCCCTCTTTCCGTCATTTGTATATACACATCCCGCTCGTGGGCGTGCCCGCTGGGAGTGCATATATACCTGACGGTGTGTGTCCCCACTCTTGAACAGGATGTGTCATTTTTTTGCCGGTCATTGAGTATAATGCACCTTATTTTATATTTCCACCATTTTTAACATGTTGAAAACTGCTATACGCTTAAATCTGCTTTTACACTCATTGATGTGTGGGGGGAAAAATGACACGTCGGCTTCAAGACCGTGTTGCATAAAGTATCGCCTCTTATATGTATGACTGTAAATTATACAGGTATGATTTATACCATGTTTTACAGTTGGAGTCGGACGCTCTCAGAAAAAAAGGTCCGACATTTTATTCTGTATCCCCGGGGCAGAGGATACCAGGGCTGACTTGAGCTCAAAATGACCCTTAACAGGAACCTCAAGCCGTGGTTTTCCTTTTCTCGGTGGGTTGTTTTATTAGAAGATGGATATGGGTCTGTTTCGGAGTGTCAGATCTGAGAAACGCCCACCGGAAAAATGAAACCGAAAGAAAGAGAAAACTGTTAAGTGAACTGAAGACGGTCCTGTCGAGTCCTCATGCCCCAGTGACATACAACGGTCCAGTGTGGTATGTTTTTCTCTGGGAGCGTGTCAGTATAAATTATATGTGTATAATTTATGCCGTGTGCACAGCGCAATCCATGTGTCTTTATCTGTTATAGAATAATCAAGATTCACTATTGATAAAGAACCATCACAATTGCTATTAATCAGATGTGATCAATATTTAGAATAAAACACTGCTATTTACCACCACATCTGGTCCCAATGGCTCAAAATCAAATAAGGATTTTTATGTTAAAATCAAGCAAATTGGAACGCAGTAAAATCTTAAATCCCTTGGAGGTGACTGGAGGAGGCGAGAGCGGAGCTCATTAAATGGACAAATGCAAAAGCAGTGCAGCGTCACTGAATCCGAAAGGGAAATTCTAGCCTTACTCTTTAGCGTGGCCCCTTATTCTGACTAGCCAAAACAAGAAAGAAGAAAATGAAATAGACAGAATTATGAGTCTGCTGGGTGAAACGCAGAAGATGACTGAGTAGCGCAAGACATAGGAGCTCTTCATGCATATGTAAGCATCCTTACTCTACATGACATATGTATCTAAATGTAATAAAGAGCTCCATATTTTATAATTCCATTTGATAACATGTATTAAATAGTGGCTATGGTTCAGATATTTCTTGGCTAGATATTGATCACCTCATAGAGAGAAAGAGAGAGAGAGCTGGGGAGTTGGGGTGGCTGACTTTGTAGACGTTTTAAAACAATTCCAAATTTGGTCTTAACATATAATTTACTATGTGGTTAATTAACTTGATTGAAGCATATGTTAATTGACCAACCTAATTGGAAATACTGGTAAAAACAAAACGAAAAATACCTCCAAATCTAACAAAATTCATAAAGAAATACAAGTTATGCCCCTCGGTCCCTCCTCCTCTCCTAACCCAGGTTTTCTATTTGTCACTCTGATTTGATTGACAGCTGAGGACACATGTGGGGGCACTGTGAGGGGCGGCAGTGGGGTGGTGACCAGTCCCGGTTACCCCGGCAACTATGGTAACCAGGCCGACTGTACTTGGATCCTATTGGCCGAACCCGGAGACACCATCTCTGTCGTGTTTACAGACTTCCAGACGGAGGAGAAATATGACTACCTTGAAGTGGAGGGATCCGAACCGCCAACCATCTGGTGAGTCACATACAAGCGTGTTATTATTTTTTCACCAACTGGACTGCATCTGGCAGTTATGCTTTTGAGAAGTGTAATAACCTGGAAGAAGGGAGATGTGAATCGCCGACCATCTGGTGAGTGTGAATTTTAAAATATTTTGACGTGAAATTTTTTTTTCTTTTTCTTTTTTTTTTTTCTTCCATTAAATGTCTTCACAGCGTTTGTGTGGGTTGCGTCCTCGTGCTTCGGGTTTCTGCCACAGTCCAAAGAAATGCATGTTAGATCACTCTAATATGGCCATGGATATGAGTGAGAGAGCAATTTTCTGTGTGGGCTCCGTAATGGACTAGCAACCTGTCCTCCTGCGCTGCAATGCCTGCTGGGATAGATCACCGACACCACCACAACCGCTACCGCTACCACTACCGCCACCCTGGAGTGAAAATGATAAATGAACAACTATGATAGCAAGGTTTTTACAGGTTTCAGGGTTAGACTCCTGCGAAAAGCCTCCATTACATAGAGGGTTGTGAACCGCCAGCCATATGCTGTGCTAGGTGAAAAACCACACACACACACACATGCATGCATGCATATTATAAAGAATACAGCCCTCTCTCGTGGGACGGGTTTAAGGTTCAATTTTCCAGTTGGAAAAACTGAAAACTGAGAGAAGAAAGGGAAGGAAAAAAAAGAAATGAAAAACTGTTAGAGGTGAATAAACAAAGCAGTCGGACATAATTCTCGGCCCTCGGGGGCAGAATGAAAGGTTGGGGGATCTGAACAACTGTCCGTCTCTTAAGCTGTTAGATGAAATACGCTTCGCCGTCAGCCACGGGAGGGTTAGAGTTATGTTGGAGTTACGCAAGAGTCACATTAGAGACACATCTGTCTTATGTGTATGGCTTGAATGAGTTGCGGGTTCAAATCCAAACGTAAAGCGAGTAGGGAGGCTGCCTTGAAGCCAGGAGAGGTCGCTCAATCATGTTGTCATCTCGGTTAATAAAATAAATCAGCCGCAGATGGAGTACACAAAGATGTTAGCACAGGTAATGAAAATGATTGACTGTGATTGGGTAAAAAAAATAAACAAATTGTTCTGAAAGATAAAGTGACTTTTTTATCACTTGATCACCAAATATGGCTGATATTAAGATTTTTGACTGCTTATACATATTCATGATGGAGGAAAAAGGTGATCCTATAGAAAACCACTTCTTGAACTCAATACACGACCTCTGAGTAGGGATTTCCAGGCTCAAGCTGCAGGCACGTGAGGTAATACGTTTGTGTGTGTGTGTGTTTGTGCATTTTGTGGTTTCGTTTTGTGGTCTCACAACATGCAACGAGGATATTGGACCTCATATATCACACAGGGATTAACTGACCGGAACTAGTTAGCCTTTTGGCTGCTCTTCGTGGGTTTCTATTAGTTTCTCACATGTTTTTAGATGGTTCGATCATAACAATATTTTATGGCTCAGGCTCATTATCGATTGATGGTAAATTAGACTATTGATCCACCATTGCCATTGCTGTAACCAATTTGAATGTAATCATGGCCAGGGATATTAGTGTGTGTGTGTAATCAATTTGAAAGTAATGCTAGCCAGGTGAGTGCAGTTAGCTGTACGTTTGTGTGGCTTGTGCGGTTAATTTCTCATTCCTGTGCATGCATGTGGTTTAATGGGAGGGGGATTACAGACTGTATGTGTGTATCTACAGCTGTTGTCTGGGGTTTTGAAGCTTTTATTTTGAAAGAAGAGCCAGCCACCAGGGAAACTGTGGCAATTTTGATACATAACAATTGCCAACTTGGAAACTAACTAGCAAAACAAGCGTTTCATTATGAGAATAAGTGTAAACTCGCTTTCATACATGGCAAATAAACTTGAAAACTGAAAACTTTTGGACACTCTTAACATGCATATGCATCTTTGCATATGCAGATGATAGGATTTTTGCAAAATCCAGCATCCCCGCGACCCTGAGAGCAGGATAAGCGGTTCAGATAACGGGTGGATGGATTTAAATGAGTCGGTTTTATATATCAGTAAAGTGTAAGCAGCAGATTGATTAACAAACCCACATTAGAGGGTTTCGTTTTGTTACAAAAAAGTGGTTCATTAACATAGGGTACTTGAAAAGTTATGCTCGGTAGTCACACAGCAAGCCAAAAGCATTGAATTATGCAGGTGTAAATTTTTTACAGCTGCACTGAGAAAATTACAGGGCTCTAAGGGCTAACAATTTCAACTATTGGACCCATTGCTGTGTGACTTACAATGCTTGGGAGTAGTAAGTGCAAGAATTCGATGGCTAGAGATATATGGCTGCCCCCCAGGAGATATTGCAATGGTCATCTGGTGTGTTTGATGCGGTCTGGCTGTGGTCTTGGCTGCTGGTAGACATTCTCAGGCCCCGACGTCTTTGTATCTTTGTATCTGTCTGCAATCGCTCTTCACAACGCTACATTAAACATCCCTTGGGCTAAAGTTCAAGTCCAAGGTCCTTTTTGCTTGTCACGATCCCCATCCAGCTGTCAGGCTAATGATACAGTCAGAACTGTATGTCAAATGGCGAGTAGATATTTTAAGATGAATCGCTTGAACTTGACCCAGTGTTATTGAGAACGCTCGGTTATACTACGTGACGCCAGGACATTTCATGGTTTTGATAGAGGTCGTCCTTTTCTGACAGTCAGGATTTAGGACAGTCACCGAAGCAGCCCACGTTATTCGCTCTCAGCTGGTTCGGTATCAGGATTGGAGCCACTATTTTAAGCAATTGCAATAAATATGCATGAACTTGTCTTGTTTTGGTGCAGAGGCACATTCACAACTGACATGTTTGACGTATTTACACACAACAGCAAAGGAACAAAAAAGAAATCACACAGTGCATGTGGACTGACTGCAGTGTGTACATAAAGATGCTTTAGAAATCAACATTGTGCATTTTTTTGGGGGGGGGGTATTTTCCCCCCTATTTCTCCCCAATTGTACTTGGCCAATCACCCCACTCTTCCGAGCGGTCCTGGTCGCTGCTCCACCCCCTCTGCCAATCCGGGGAGGGCTGCAGACTACCACATGCCTCCTTTGATACATGTGGAGTCGCCAGCTGCTTCTTTTCACCTGACAGTGAGAAGTTTCACCAGGGGGACGTAGTGCATGGAAGGATCACGCTATTCCCCCCAGTTCCCCCTCCCCCATGAACAGGCACCCCAACCGACCAGAGGAGGCGCTAGTGCAGCGACCAGGACACATACCCACATCCGGCTTCCCACCCACAGACACGGCCAGTTGTGTCTGTGGGGATGCCCGACCAAGCAGGAGGTAACACGGGGAGTCAAACCGGCGATCCCCATGTTGGTAGGTAACGGAATAGACCGCTACGCTACCCAGACGCCCACAACATTCTCCACTTAGTCACTATGTTCATTCTCACAGTATCCCACAGCCTCCATAATGACTGGCGGTATGGAGCAAGTATCGCCATATTTACTGAAAGTTAAATATTGATTATCTATTTAGCAACATTATAAAGATGGATTGGAAACCTGTTATCATACTAATTGTCTTGTTCACATTTAGTTTTAGATATTGGGTGTGGGATGAAATATTTTCTGGTTAGAATAAGGATAGATAAATAGATGTCGACTACTGACCGTCTTGTTAGGAAGAAGGTTCTCCGCCGCTTAATATTGACATTCTTGTTATCCCGATGCAACGTATTTCTATACTTCATGTGAGAACGCTATATTTCTAAAATTGGACTATTGGATGTATGGAATGTATAGAGCTATCTGAGTAAGTAGAGGAGTGTGTGTGTGTGTGGTGTGTGGTGTGTGTGTGTCCCCTCTCCGCCTCCATAAACATTCGTGGAGCCTAATGTTGACAAACAAAAGCTGTCACTATGTAAACACCATTGCTTTTACATCACCCTTCTCCGTTAAGCAGCCTGTGTTTACTTATCCGTCTTATCGCAGTGATGCTGATTGCAAAACAGTAAGAGACACTGAAATGACTTTAAAACTTTTCAGCAATGACAGTCCTGACTCGCTGGGCTAGCATAGCAGGCGCTGGGCTGCGTTTTCGAACAACGTAACAGTTACATGTTTCAAAGCAAGTTAAAATGTAACTTATAATAAGATGAAAACACTTACCAAAAAATAAATGTGCAACTGTGGGGACTGATTTTTGCCCGTTAAAGGTCCTGCATTTTCCCCATTTTCAGCATTTATACTCAGTGGGCTATACTTTTTTTGGGGGGGGTTGATTCTTTCCCCCCCCTTTTCTCCCCAATTGAATCCGGTTAATTACCCTACTCTTCCGAACCGTCCTGGTCGCTGCTCCACCCCCTCTGCCGATCCGGGAAGGGCTGCAGACTACCACATGCCTCCTCCGATACATGTGGAGTCACCAGCCGCTTCTTTTCACTTGACAGTGAGGAGTTTCGTCAGGGGGACAGGCGCCCCGACCGACCAGAGGAGGGGCTAGTGCAACGACAAGGGCTCATACCCACATCCGGCTTCCCACCCGCCGACACGGCCAATTGTGTCTGTAGGGATGCCTGACCAAGCCGGAGGTAGCACGGGGCTTTGAACCGGCGATCCCTGTGTTGGTAAGCAACGGACTAGACCGCCACACCACCCGGACACCCCTATACATCATATTATTAAGTTAAGTCTTCCTTTAAGTTTTCTTTTAAGTGAAATTGTATCAAGTTCTCTATTCACTGACCTAATTGGAAGCCTGGGCAGTGAGTGGCAGTGCCTGATGATTGACAGGTTACTGGCCCAGCACTTTTCCCTACAGTTACCGATCGATTACTCACAGTTGGCGTCACCTCATAAGCCAGGGGCAGGAAATAGGCAGAGCCATCATGAGGGAAAACAATCCTGTGTTTGGCACTGAGGTGGATAGGGATCCATATAACCTTGTAGTGAAGACCACCCAAGACGAGCCAAAGTCTAGACCGACATTTTTTAGGCAGGGTGAGTTCGAGTCAAGTCTGAGACTGAAGCTTATTGAGCCAGAGTCAAGTTGACTTTTAAGATGGTGAGTCCAGGGGCATCTGGGTTGCGTGGTGGTCTATTCTGTTGCCTACCAACACGGGGCTCTCTGGTTCGAATCCCTGTGTTTCTGCTGGCTTGGTCGGGCGTCCCTACAGATACAATTGGCTGTGTCTGCGGATGGGAAGCCGGATGTGGGTATGAGTTCTTGTAGCTGCACTAGCACTAGACCAAGACTTTCAAAATGCAGATTTGAACCCAGACTTGAGACCGTGCATACTCAAGCTCTGCAGTACTACCTTAGGTCCATTGTACTCGAAAAAAAGTCATTTTTCCTGCCGGCTACAAAAAGTTTCAAGCGTTAATTTCCTGTGACGTATATTTGCAGGACCATTCCACAGGTCTCCATCCTTGTCCTCTCATCAGGTAGCTTGCAACCATCTTGTTCCCTTGCCAGTCTGTCTCTCCATGCTTGGCTGTACATAAAAGTTCAGTTCCTGGTTTGTCAGGTTCAGAAAGCCACACAGCAAAATCCTGGCATCTTGTATTTCAACTGTTTTTATCTCAGTTGAGCACGCCACAGTGTGCTGGCTAACTTCCCCGTGATGTTCCCTGTAAATCAGTTTAAAACACCTCTTTCAGCTCCCCTTTTTCTTTGGAAGACAACACAAAAAACTGTTTGCTGACCGACACAATATGAGAAGTTATACGAATTACTGGGTCAGAAGTCAGGGGCTGGTTTCCCAGAAGCCCAGGTGTGATGTGAAACCTGAAACCGAATCCTACTGGTCTGTGCGGTCATAACAACCTGGAGCTGAACGAGCTCAAAACTGTGGAGATGACAGTGGACTTCAGGAGGAGCCCCCCAAATACTCAACAGCATTGTGTCTGCTGTGGTAACCTCCAGGTTTCTGGGATCCACAATCTCCCGGGAACTAAGGTGGGCATCCGACACAGACACTAATCACAAAAAAGACCCAGCGGAAGATCTAATTTCTCCATCAACTCAAGAAGTTCAACCTGCCTCAGGGTCTGCTGATGCAGATCTACACTGCATAATCCAGTCTGTCCTCTGCACATCCATCACCGTCTGGTCTCTTTCAGCCACCACACAGGATGGGCACACGATACAACGGACAATCAGGACCGCAGAGAAAATCATTGGTGCCAACCTGCCCTCCGTTCAGAACTTGTACATTTCCAGAGTCAGGAAACGGGCAGGCGGCATCAGTGCAGACCCATCATACCCTGGTCACAACCTGTTCCTACTCCTCCCCTCTGGTAGGCGCTACAGAGCACTGTACCCCAAAACTAACAGATATGAAAAGTTTCCTTCTGCAGGCCTTCAATCTGATGAACACTTAATATTGTTAAAATAAATGTAAGCACGCTGTATATACTTTATGTTGTATGTATACATGCATATTCTGTCCTGTCCACCTACCTTATGTATGTAAGTAACCTGCTAACATATTTATCCCAGCATCCTTGCACTCTGCGCCATTGCCTTCCTGTTTCACCTGTACATAGTCATTCCTTGTGTATATTCCTGAAGATCTTTGTGTTGTTATGCTATGTAAGTGCACTGAGAGTCAAATCCCATGTATGTGTAAACATACACGGCCAAATAAAGATGATTCCGCTTCAGATTCTGAAAAAATAAAAAATAAAAATTCCCCCAGCAAAATGGGAAGTAGCACTGACTTCATGGCCTCACAGAACGTAGATGTAGTTTCTACATTGATTCTGCTCAGTCAATGCCAGACTAGGCAAACTCATTTTCCTGAATACAGGCAAAGATCTTTGCATATTCATCAAAATGTCACCATTATTCAGATTAGTGCAGTGCAGGAGCACAAAGTGTACTACCTACGAGTGCAGAGGAGTGGCCTTGAACGGAGACCTGTCCAACACTGATTGCATATTTTTGGCTGTGTGTGTGTGTGTGTGCGTGTCAGGTATCAGTTATCTTGTCTCTTTTGCCTTGTAAATGAGGACACGTTTCCAAGGCCTGCCTGGTAATTTTTGCACGAAGCCCGGGATGCGCATCCAAAATCCTGACCAGATGTTAGGTCTAGAAGAAGAGACTTGTCGCTCCCTTGTGGATATATTCAACAACATTTCAACCCGTAACAGGTAGTGGGAACAAACTCTGCTTAGCAATGTATGCGGAATCTGTATTTGCTTGAAATCTTTATTACTATATGTTTTAAAATCAGAAGAAATATGGCTAAAGTCTTTGATTGATCCTTTAATTCTCTTTTTTATGAATTTTCTTCTTTTCTTAGCTTGCTGAGTATACCTGATTACTCTGGAAAGTATAACACATGGGAACTGAATTGTTCTGGGAATTATATTGCTGATGCATTTTTCTTTAAGAGCGCTCAGTCACAGTGTTGCACACAGGATAATGACAAGTAATTTTATTTAAATGGGGACATGCATACACATGTTTCGACCCAGGAAAGAGGTGCTTGGTTGTATGTGGAGCAGCTGTAGGGATGCGGACTAAGACATTTTTGCTAAACAACAGTCTACCCCTAACCAGGAAGCAAATCCAAAGTAAAAAGATCAAAATAGTGTAGGTCCGGTGAACCGGCCATACTAAATTGTCCGTGTGTGTGTGTGTGTGTGTGTGTGTGTCTGTGTGTGTTTCTGCTGGGCTGAAAGAAGTATGCGCACATGGAGAGAGGCTTTCTTGCATACACACAGAAAGAAACAACCCACATGCATATTCAACAGCCACATATGAGTATGATGTTCAGGTCTCCACATACTTTGGCCATGTAGTGTATCTCATTTCAAACCACAGGCATTCATATGGCATTGGCCCCCATTGCTGCTATGACAGCCTTCCCTCTTCTGGGAAGGCTTTCCATTAGAGTTTGGCTCCCATTCAGCCACAACAGCACCAGTAAGGTCGGGCACTGATTTAGGGGAGAAGGTTCTGGTTTGCAGTCGGCATTCCAATTCATCCCAAAGGTATCGGATGGGGTTGAGGTCGGGGCTCTGTGCAGGCCAGTCAAGTTCTTCCACACCAAACTCCGTAAACCATGTCTTTATGGACCTCGTTTCGGGCACGGGGGGCATGGTCATGCTGAAACCGTAAAAGGCCTTCCCCAAACTGTTGCCACAAAATTGAAAGATTTCCCCTCATTGGAACTAAGGGGCTTAGCCCAAACCATGAAAAAACAGCCCCATTATTCCTCCTCCACCAAACTTTACAGTTGCACTATGCGTTCAGGCAGGCAGCGTTCCCCTGGCATCCACCAACCCGAGATTCATCTGTCAGACTGCCAGATAGTGAAGCGTGATTCATCACTCCGGAGAACCTGTTTCTGCTGCTCCGGAGTCCAATGGCGGCGTGCCTTACACCACTCCAACTGACGCTTGGCATTGTACATGGTGATCTTAGGCTTGTGTGAGGCTGCTCGGCCATGGAAACCCATTTCACGAGGCTGCGGTTGAGCAGTTCGTGCGCTGACATTGCTTCCAGAGGCGGTTTGGACCGCGGTAGTGGACGTTGCAACTGAGGACTGACGATTTTTAGTCGCTACGCGCTTCAGCGCTCGGCGGTCCCGTTCTGTGAGCTTGTGTGGCCTATCGGTTCACGGCTGAGCTTTTGCTAATCCTCGACATTTCCAATTCACAATGTAATATTGACTGGGGCAGATCTAGTGTTGCCGAAATCTTACCAACTGACTTGTTGCAAAGGTGGCATCCCGTGACAGTGTCGTGTTGAAAGTCGCAGAGATCGCCAGTACGACCCATCCTACTGCCAGTGTGTGTCTTTGGAGGCTGCATGTCTGTCTGTAGGCCTAGTTGTGTGCACCTGTTAGCAGTGGGTTTGGCTGAAGTAGCTGAAGCCACTCATTAGAAAGGGTGTCCACAAACTCTTGGCCATGTGGTGTATTTGCATAAAGCAGAAACACACAAATACATAGACACTAGTCTGATCAATATGCTAGGAGCTGTGTGTGTCAGTCGGAGTAGTAAGTGCTTGTAATCCCCCCCCACACACACATACACACACACACAGAGTGGAAAATTTTGTTGTGTCAGTTGCCCTTGACACTAAGTAGAGCATCTTAAAGGGAACAATCTCTCTCTCTCTGTCACATATCTAATGTCACTTTGACTGTCTTTCCATCAATCTCTATCCATCTATCTATCTATCTATCTATCTTATCTATCTATCTATCTATCTATCTATCTATCTATCTATCTATCTATCTATCTATCTATCTATCTATCTATCTATCTATCTATCTATCTGTCTGTCTGTCTGTCTGTCTGTCTGTCTGTCTGTCTGTCTGTCTGTCTGTCTGTCTGTCTGTCTGTCTGTCTGTCTTTCTGTCTGTACCATAACATCTATCTATCTATCTATCTATCTATCTATCTGTCTATCTGTCTATCTGTCTATCTGTCTGTCTGTCTGTCTGTCTGTCTGTCTGTCTATATCTAGATTTTCATCTTAACGGGATGGAGAGCAATGCTGATCTATCCATCTACCTACCTACCTACCTACCCACCTACTTAACTTGGATACAAAAAGTCAACACACCCCTGTGTTAAATGGCAGGTTTTGTGATGTAAAAAAAATGAAACCAACATAAATCATGTCAGAGCTTTTCCCACCTTTGTGTTTAAATTGCAACCTATAGAAATAAAGTCAGCATAATCAGACCACCCCCTTTTCTCCCCAATTGTATCCGGCCAATTACCCCACTCTTCCCTGTCCCGGTTGCTGCTCCACCCCCTCTGCCGATCCGGGGAAGGCTGCAGACTACCACATGCCTCCTCCGATACATGTGGAGTCACCAGCTGCTTCCTTTCACATGATAGTGAGGAGTTTCACCAGGGGGGAACGTAGCATGTGGGAGGATCACGCTATTCCCCCCAGTTCCCCCTCCCCCCTGAACATGCGCCCCGACCGACCAGAGGAGGCGCTAGTGCAGCGGCCAGGACACATACCCACATCCAGCTTCCCACCTGCAGACACGGCCAATTGTGTCTGTAGCAGCGCCCGACCAAGTCAGAGGTAACACAGGAAATCGAACTGGTGATCCCCATGTTGGTAGGCCCGGAATAGATTGCCACACCACCCAGACACAACATCAGAAATGTTTTAGGGGGAAAAAAATAAACATATCAAATGTAAAATAATTTGGTTGCATAAGTGTGCAAACCCTTTTATAATTGGGGGTGCGGCTGTGTTCAGAATTAACCAATCACATTCAAGCTCACGTTATATAGCGGTTAGTACACACCCAAAATCAGTTAAAGTGACTCTGATTAACCACAAATGAAGTTCAGCTGTTCCTGTAGGCTTCTCCTGACGTCTTGTTGGTTGCATCCAGCTGCAAAAGCCGTGACCCACTAAGCCGTGGTCCACAACAAGCTTACAAAGCATGAACGGGATCCCGTTGTTGAAAGGTGTTGATCAGCAGAGGGGTACAAAAGGATTTCCAAGCCATTTGCTATACCATGAAACACAGTGCAGACAATCATCAACAAGTGGGGAAAATATGGTACAACAGTGACATTACCGAGAACAGGACGTTCCTCCAAAACTGATGAGAAGACAAGGAGAAAATTGGTCAGGGAGGCCACCAAGAGGCCTACGGCAACGTTAAAGGAGCTGCAGGACCTTCTGGCAAGTCCTGGTTGCTCCCTACATGTGACAACAATCTACTGTATTCTTCATACTATGTCTGGGCTATGGGTTACAGTGGCAACACAAAACATCCAAGCTCGGCTAAACTTTGCAAAAATACACTCAGTCTCCCAAAACCCTGTGGGCAAATGTGTTATGGTCTGATGAGACCAAGGTGGATGTTTTTGTCCATGATTCCAAAGGTGTGTTTGGTGCAACACAGCACATCACCAAGAGAACAGCGTCCCCACAGTGAAGCATGGCGGTGGCAGCATCAGGCTTTGGGGCTGCTTTTCTTCCGCCGTAACTGGGGCTTTAGTCAAGGCGGCGGGAATCATGAATAGATCCAAATACCAGTCGATTTTGGCACAAAACCTTCAGGCATCTGCTAGAAAGCTGGAGAGGAATTTCACCTTTCAACACGGTGACGGCAACGACCCAAAACATCCATCCAAATCAACACAGGAACGGCTCCACCAAAAGATCAGCGATTTGGAATGAACCAGCCGGAGCCCAGACCTGAATCCAACAGAAAATCTGTGGGGTGACCTGAAGAGGGCTGTGCACAGGAAGATGCCCTCGCTATCTGGCGGATCTACAACGTTTTTGCAAGGAAGAGTGGGGAAATATTGGCAAGTCCAGATGTGCCAAGCTGATAGACTCTTGCCCAAAAACACTGCGACCGAGGCGCTTCAACCCAAGTGTTAGTTTAGGGGTGTGCACACTTTATGCAACCAGGATATTGTGCGTCTTGTGTTTTTCTTTTTATTTCACCTAAAATGTTTCTGATTGTTTTTCTCTTTATCTTTTCTAGGTTGCAATTAAAAAAAGGTGAAAAAGTTAACGTTATTTATCTTTTTTTGTTTTTGTTTTTTTGTTACATTTCAAGATGGGTGTGTAGACTTTTTATATCCACTTATCTGTCTGTTGGCTGTATCTAAATATCTGTGTGACTCTGTGCGTGTATCTTTGTCCACCTGTTTGTCTATCACTCCATTTGTCTGCCCTTTTTTTTGTCAGAGCATCTCTCACCCCCTGTACATCTGGTCTGTCACAGTCCTGACAGGTTTTAGAATCTCAACGAGTCCAGAAAGGGACATTTTTCTTTTTTACCATGGTTAGGTACACACACACACACACACACACACACACACACACGCGGCATCACCTGACTCTGTGATGCTGGACTGGCCTTTGTAAAGTTTGTCATTTACCAAACTTGCGGTTGTCCGGGATCTGGTTTTCCGGAGGCGTTAGAGATGAAATATGTCAGGCTGCAGCGGAAGGAGGAGTTGTGTTGCCAAGCGCTTTAATCACATTTCCGTTTGTTAGCTGGTTCAGCAGACAGTTGAGTCGGCCCGGATGCCACGCTGTTTCTTGAACTCACGTTGGCACATCAAAACAAAATACGCACACACACGGTACATACCCGTACACAAAAATTCTCACAAATTGCCAACAAACAAATGAGTCATAAACGTGTTCGTTCAAAACCACAGACAGACATATACGTGTGATGTGTTTACGTGCACACACACCAAAACACACACAAATGCACGGACACATACACACACAAATACACAGTTTTGCAGGAATGCAGACACACTCAGTGCACCGTCCCCCGTATCACTGTGTGCACGGTGCTGACAGTTGTCGAGGCCAAAGTAGTGAGATCAGTGTGCTTGTGTTTAAACAGCGAATCACGACATCTGGTTGAGCAACACAACTCCAGAAGAAGAAAAAAAATTCCACACTCGCAGCCGCCCACCCGACTCCTACACTGGAGCTTATCGAGTAGGCTGAGAGGATACCACAGCATCTGCTGCAGCCGGACATCAGTACAGCCACTTGAAGTGTACCAGCTTCAGCCTAACTCTGCACTGGCAGTACGATGAGAAGAAAGTCGCAAGGCCAATAGTCACTTATACTGGATGCTGGACCAAAATCAGTAATTAGATTTCACTTTTCTTGTCAAGGATCTTGAATGTGATGTAACAAAACATTACACTATTTTTTTTCTTTTAAATTTTACTGGGGGGAATAGCGTGATCCTGCCATGTGCTACACCCCCCCCCGGCGAAACTCCTCACTGTCAGGTGAAAAAAAGCAGCTGGCGACTCCACATGTATCGGAGGAGGCATGTGGTAGTCTGCAGCCCTCCCCGGATCAGCAGAGAGGGTGGAGCAGCAGCCGGGACAGCTCAGAAGAGTGGGGTAATTGGACGGATACAATTGGGCAGAAAAAGGGGGTGGGGTGGGGGGGATTTGGTAACACTTTCTATGAAGCTTGCATCTATAATGCCCTATAAGCATCTATAAAGCCCATACTTCCCTATAATGTGTATTACAATGACTAACGGCTCTGGCTGAAGACTGTGAAGTAGCCCTGAAGTCTCATTATGCATCTCTATAAAACTTCAGCAAAGCAAGTTGGCTATGATGCATTATGACATTTGACAGATAAACAGGCTAAAGATGACATTTATAGTGCATAAATCCGTTTTAAATTGACATAATGTATCATAAAGGTGGTTATGAGGTGTTGTGAGGGCGTATACATGGTTATAATGAATCTTACAATGACTTATAGCTACACTTATAGGGCGTTATAGACGCAAGCTTCATAGAAAGTGTTACCAAAAATTTAAGTGTTGTGTTTCTTAATACCTTTCTCCATCAACGATTCTCAGTGGTCTCAAGAAATCTGAGGGTGTTATCTAGTCCTCATTCATATTCATAAGCTGGCATTTGGGTGACAAATACAAGCAAGGGTTGGTGGTAAGGATGGGCGGAGATTCATAATTTGATCTAGTTGGCTGTATGTAAACGAACGTGTTTGATGACATCATGAGCGTGACAAATAAAGACTGGCTGAGAAAAGTTGAGCAATGGGAGCTCCTTAGAAAGGAGAAGAAAAACAAGAATTATCCAGATCGAGCTCCATCTCACCAGGGCGGTAGCTCCTTAGGGGCTGGGGCTGTGCGGGTACATGAGAGAATAGGAGATCGTTCAGCAGTTTGGTTGTGGATTTGTTTTTGTGGAGTCATTAAGGCAGCACTGTGGCGCAGTGGTTACAGCGGTCGCCCCACAACAAGAAGGTTCTCGGTTCGAGCCCCGGGGTAGTCCGACCTTGGGGGGTCGTCCCGGGTCGTCCTCTGTCATGGAGTTTGCATGTTGTCTGCGTGGGTTTCCTCTGGGTGCTCCGGTTTCCTCCCACAGTCCAAAGACATGTAGGTCAGGTGAATCGACCGTACTAAATTGCCCCTAGAGGTGTGAATGTGTGTATGTGTGTGTGTGATGGCCTGACGGCCTGTCCAGGGTGTCTTCCCACCTGCCGCCCAATGACTGCTGGGATAGGCTCCAACATCCCCGCCACCCTGAGAGCAGGATAAGCGGTTCGGATAATGGATGGATGGATTTGTTTTGGTAAAATGCTAACTGGAGTAAAGAAATCAAAGACTCATCCGTTAGCTGAAAACAAACAAACTAATAGGTACTGACCATGTTCAGTGACGACATTGACCTACGACATTGAACTATCATGATACATGATCATTTTCGCACCAAAATAAAGATGTAATTTTTTTAGACCTTTCAAAATGCAACGATGCCGCACCATGCTGCTGACATTGTGGTAGTAGCAATAGGTTGTTTGCTATTACAGCATAAAACACAGTAGAACAGCACTCTGTTGTTGTATATGATAGTCTATTCTGGGAAAAAAAACTACAGTTGCTGTGCTTCTGTTTCCGTCCCTCCAAAACTCCTTATGGGCTTGTCTCTTGGTGAGGACGGGTGATGAACTTAGTGATGGCGTTGTGCTCATATCATAATCCCGTGACATGTCAGCGAGCGGCAGGCCGGCAGCTGAAATTCAGTGCGGGTGTTGCGATGGTCAAAAGTTGTTGATTTTGTTGTTAACGTCTGAAAATGTTGGAATTCGATGGTAGATGGCCGGCAGCCGTACCAACATGTACCCTGGCTCTGCCGAATGACAGAAGCTAAGCAGATGTGGGCTTGGCTAGTATTTGGATGGGAGACCTCCAGGGAAAACTGAGTTGATGTGCCAGTAGGGGGCAGTCTTCCCTCTGGTCCTGAAAAAAGAAATCCCAGTGCAGTGATGGGGACGCTGTGCTGTGGAAGATGCCATCCTCCGGCTGAGAGGTTAAAACCGAGTTCGTGGTGAATTCTTTCCAAAACTTTGCGTCATATGTACAGAATAAGCTTTATTCAAGATTTTGTTGCAGTATCATTTCTCCGCTGCTAGGGGGAGCCCTTGCAACTGCACGTTATGCCCTGGACCACCCTGGCAGGTCTGTTTCCCCTTCTCACGCACCCTTGTCACCTTTTTCACCCCTAACCAATTTGAACCCCCATGTTTTCCTCAGGTTTTAAAGGTGAAACCAAGATAACTCCCAAGTCCTTAAAATCAGGTGTGGATCACCGTTAAGGCTAAGTTCAAGTTTCAGGATCTGGAGACGGGTCAAATTGGCTTGAGATGTGTTTGAGCGTGCTTTCTCACCTAATGGTCTGATTTCCAAGTTAAAGCTTTCTCACTCGATACGGATCAGCTGATAAAGTTTGATGTCGGTCCCAGTTATTCCCAGAGACACTGCCCCAGTTGCTCAGTCGTCATCAGTTTTTTCATCCTGTACATTGTGCGAATTCTTCATGCACTTGGCTTATGTCAGCCATCTTTGTTTGTCTCAAGTTGGTTCTTTTCTGCTCTATGCTGTTATACTGACGTCAGAAAACCCTGGGTGTCTGTGGAGGTGTGCACTTGTGTGTGTGTGTGCACTTGTGTGTGTGTGTGTGTGTGTGAGAGAGAGAGAGAGAGAGATTTGAAAGTTCAAGCATTTTCTAGCTACACTATTCAAAGCATTAGCACCAGCTTGTGAGATTGTGAGATGCAAAGTAGCAGTGTGTGTGTGTGTGTGTGTGTGTGTGTGAGAGTGTGTGTGTGTGTGTGTGTGATGTTATGCTTCTCGAGTCCTAATCAATGCTGTTGGCAGGAAGGATGCTGGGATAGCAGCAGCATCTCGAATAGGAAATAGAGCAGTGACCTTGAACACTAACTTATACACCACACACACACACACACACACGTGCACGCACATATTCATATTCATATACACACATACGATTAATGCAAATATTTATTTTAACAGTATAGAGAAACACACATTTGCAAATGTACACAGAGAGCAAACGAGAGAAGTAAACCATAAAGCAGGCAGAAGAGAGAGAGAGAGGTCTTATTCTTTATCTGAGATTTTTAATTCTTCAGTTGCACATCTATGGGCTGTGAACCTATATGTACCCCAGAAGGTAAGAAAGGAAATAGAATGGGGGGCGGCGGGGGGGGGGGGTTGGGGGAGATGGGAAGATTTTAAGTTTATCCAGCGAACAGAAAAGGATGAAGAGGCAGGAGGTGAGATACCCCAGGGTGGAGGAGCGGCCTGTTTTGAGGCAGAAGAGAGACACGGATAGCAACTCGACTCTTGACAGAGACAAAGAGAGGAGTGTGCATTTCTGTGTGTGTGTGTGTGTGTGTGTGTGAAGGGGGGGGGTTCTGTTCTGTTAATGTGCTCCCACACTATTGCATAGCCCCCATTCTACTCACAATGCTACGAAGGAGTGTTCTTTCTATAGCATGTGATTTGAATCCATAGGTGTCAGGTTCAGTTTCCCTCCTTTCCAGATCACCGTACCACCAGAAATGCCTGGCTGTCCGTCTCGGTGTGAGCTAAGTAGAAAATACGGTTCCATTGAGATGGTCAAGGTTTGGCAGGTTGGGTAAGCTTTCACCTGATGAGAGGTTTCTGAGCAGGTAGCAGTGGACTAGCAAAAAAATTAAATAGAAAACAGTAAAAATCTTGGTAACATGTCATTATTTGATGCTTAAATTTGTGTATTTTTTTAGAGTGACTAGGACAACAAATGTAAAACCTTTAATATCAGCACATCAGTTCCATGATATGACTGCAGTGATGTGTGTGCTAACAGAATTATGTTCATTTCACAGCACGTCAAGGCAAGACTTGATAGCACCCCAGCAAACAGTGAAAAATAACAAAAAAGTTATATATATATATATATATATATATATATATATATATATATATATATATATATATATATATCTCAAGCTCAGGCCTGGGAGATTGAGGGTTTTGTGCAGTTTCTTAGCTGTTCCTAGGACTGTACTCTTCTGGACAGAGACCTCAGATGTTGTTCCTGGAATCTGCGGGAGCCACTCTCCCAGTACTGTAGATTTCACCTTCCATGTCTGATCGAGTTCTTCTTTCAGCTCTTGGTATTTCTCTAGCTTCTCATGATCTTTCTTCCTGATGTTGCCGTCGCTCGGGATTGCTACATCGATCACTACTGCTGTCTTCTGTTCCTTGTCGATCACCACGATGTCTGGTTGGTTAGCCAGCACCTGCTTGTCAGTCTGGAATTGGAAGTCCCACAAGATCTTAGCTCTGCCATTCTCAACCACCCTTGGCAGTGTCTCCCATTTGGACTTGGTGGACTTCCCATCTGTCTTCAGTACAGATGTTCCTGTACACTATCCCAGCCACTTGGTTATTCCTTTCAGTGTACGCTTTCCCAGCTAGCATTTTACACCCTGCTACTAAGTGCTGAACTGTCTCAGGGGGCATCTTTGCACAGTCTGGATCTTGGGTCTTGTCTGGTGTGGTAGACCCCTGTCCCTACCGATCTGGTGCTGAGTGCCTGTTCTTGTGCTACTATGATCAGAGCCTCTGTGCTGTCCTTCAGTCCAGCCGTTTCTAGCCACTGGTAGGATTTCTCGATATCAGCCACAGAAATCTCTCTGGCTGATATCGATATATATATATATAGGGTTTTTTGGAGTCTTGAGGGGCTCTCTACAGAATCCATTAGTGACTGGTCATAGGCCAACAGACATTAATACTGAGATTGTAAACAAGCTTGTACGCAAATTCAAGAAGAAATGTGCTTTTTCCCCACCAAGTTCTGTTCTTCGTAGAGATTTGAGGTTAATTAAGTGATTTTCACTCTTTAACCCCAGGGAAGCTAATATCCAAATCCGCTACATTGTAACCTAAAGCGTAATTTGAGTCTATCTGGGTATAGTCATGGCATAACCAAGCAAATTTACCCTGCTGTTTAACCTAAGCGTTTGATATCTTTTGAAACAAGCCACTAAAGAGCAGAAAAGACCCTCTTTTGGGATCTGAATATAAGGTTTGAGGAGAGGGGAGAAAGGGGGTGGAGGAGAGGGGAGAGAAGAAAAGGAGGAAAAAGGACAAGGGGACAAGGGGGGGGTAGAGAGGGGAGGAGGGCGCAAAGGGGAGAAAAGAGGAGCACAGAGGGCAATTGGGGTGACAAGAGGAGACAGGAGAGGAGAGGAGAAGGTGGCAGCTGAGGGGTTGGGGGAAGGACAGGAAAGCTGAGGTGGGGAATTGGGGGCAAGGGGGGTGGATGAGAGTTGACAGGAGAAGGGGTGAAAGGAAGGATGGGGAAGAAAGGAGAGAGGGAGGGATGACGGGAAGAAAGGAGTACGTGGAAGCTATCAGAGAGAATCAATGGAAAAGAGCAAAGTTGAGGAGAGGGAGAAAGAGAGTAGCAAAGCGAGACACTCGGAGACAGGGTAGGTCAGTTTGAGAGAGACAAGCGCAGGGGACCTTCAAATGAGCTAGTTTCTACGACACGTTGTCTGACCATGTTGGACAGGTTGTTTCAGCCAAGTCATACATACCGTTTTTTGAAATTAGCTAATTAAGTGGAGGTAATTGAGTGAAAAATGAACAGCTAGAACTTCCGTCCACTTTCACGTTTTTTTTTTCAATTCCCCCCCTCCCTTTTCTTCCCAATTGTATCTGGCCAATTACCGCACTCTTTTTGAGCCGTTCCGATCGCTGCCCCACCCCCTCTCTGTCGATCTGGGGGGCGCCCCGACCGGCCAGAAGAGGCGCTAGCGCAGCGACCAAGACAAATACCCACATCCAACTTCCCACCCGCAGACACGGCCAATTGTGTCTGGAGAGGCGGTAACACGGGGATTCGAACCACTGACCCCTGTGTTGGTAGGCAATGGAATAGTCCGCTACGCTACCCGGGCGCCCACTTTCACATTTAAGCACACCTGACCAATCACTACGGAAAGTGGGCGGAGACTTCGGAATGTCGGTTTCGGAAAAGCGTGTGGGTGCAGAATTTCCTAATCGGAATGTCTGAAAGGAGCTTCTGCAGCATTATTTGACGCCATCTGTCTGAATAGCACTTTGGAGCAGGCAGCAGCCCCTTTTTAATGAACTCACTCACACTGGTACGGCCTACTACAGCCTCTGTAACCGTAAGTACAAATACATCAGCACCCATCACTCTCGCCCATAGGCGGAAATCCCAGGGGGGACGGGGGAGGACACGGTCTCCCCCTCCCCATCCTGGGAAAAATATGGTATATCCCCCCAGTATATCACTATAAACATAACTGTAATTTCAGTAATATTATTAATACACAACAAAAGCACCTGTGCTGATTATAGACACTTAATAGTGCATATTTAAGTTTCAAACGATCGCAATCCCCCGCCCTTTACATCACAATGGTTTGAACCACTGCCCCCCCCCCCTTGTGTAGGAAAGCTGACAGTCTTTCTTTGGTGGCTAACATTAACCTCCAGTCCAGTAAGTAGTTCAAACAAATGATACGCTAGACATTTCTTTACTTCTACCACTCAATACAATAAAACACATTTATAATCGTGACCAGTCTTCATTTTCGCTGCATTGAATTACAGGTCGCTCTTTATGTTAGCTAGTGGCTAACTGACTTTTGCTAGCTAACTTAGCTAAGTTACAGTAGCATCGGCCAGTGTTTGTGGCTGTTTGAATTTGAGAGAAACTAGCAATGCAGTTATGGTTCCTCAATGTACTTTTGACATATTACAACCTAGGCTGTGTGGTACAGCGCTACTTTTGGGGTCCCCCTCAGGAATTGCGCTTGAGAAAATTTCATGTAATTGTCCCCCCAAAGTTGACGTCAGACTTTCGCCCCTGCTCTCGTCCACATTGCATTCCCTCGCGTCCAGTTGGGGCACGGTGGAACCGAAGGCGACGCGAGTGAGCGTCAGTGACCAAATCAGTTCGGTTGCTTTACTGTCTGCGGGAATTTCCCAACTTGACCACGATCGGGCCCTCGTGTCCAGTTAGGACGCCGTGTTGGACTTGTTTGAGGGTTTCTGAGGCCCGCTCCCAGTTAACCCACTGGTCTGGAGCTGCGCAGATTGTGCAATTTGCCGTGCACATCAGCAAGTGTTCATTTTTATTGCAGCTGTCGCTAAAACAGCCCTGATGTGTGAGATCCAGGGAGGCTGCGGCGGCGTTAGGTGGGGGAAACACAATCAACACACAAAGCACGCGTGACGTATATGATTGATATCAGGCTATTAAGCGAAAGCTTCTTCCACAGTTCATGTAAACAGCTTCATCATATTATTCTTATTTTCCGCGTGAGGTGAAATCATTCATTGTGCTTCACGTACAAACAAATTTAGTGAGTTTTCCATTTTTCTGTTTTTTTACACCGAATTTATCAAGCGCAAAACCCTGAAAAAGGCTGAATTTGTTTGTTTGGTTCCAGCGTCGTCATTTTATTTTTCATTCCTTCTCAAACGCCCCAAAACAGCCGAATGTAAATCGAAGTGAATGACACGTCATTACTGGTTATGAGGGACACGTCCTAATCCCACTCCTCTGATATGGCTCACATTTTCACATCCCATAGAAGACAACCACAAAACTGAATCGACCCGCGAGGCTCAGCAGCGGTCCACCGTCCAGATGCTGAGCACCGCTTTGGTGATTCACATAGTCGAGTCCAACCGCGGAGGATTACGTCTACTGTCACAGGTTACACAGTCATTACCTTGACTTAACCAAGTCTCACTGTGTGTGTGTGTGTGTGTGTGTGTGTGTGTGTGTGTGTGTGTGTGTGTGTGTGTGTATTATGACTTTATTTGAGTGCCTCTGCCTATATGTCTGTCCCCATCTGTGTGCATTTGGAGTGTCCTGTAGTGAATATGAGGTAATAATCATTATACCAGCTCCCTCTTCTTCAACCCCCACTCCTCCACCCCCTCTTCACCCGCTTCCTACCCTCCTTCTCTCTCTCTCTCTCTCTCTCTCTCTCTCATTCTGTCTCGCTGTCTCTGCTCTGATTATTGCTTTGTTCCGCAGGGTATGCACGCATACAGGCGTGCTTACGCATACGCACTCACTTACACACACAAAACCCCACAAAACACACACCCACACACACGCACGCACACACCCAGGAGAGTTGACTTGAGGAGAGGCGGGGAGCCGCCCGGAATTGCAATGGCTTCTGGGTAGAGACACAGCTAAATGAAAGGAGAGAACAGACAGAATGACAGATAGAAAACCCCGGAGAGGGAGAGAAGGCATGAGAGAGAAGGGGAGAAAAAGAATGAGGGAAGGACGGAGGGAGGGAGGGAGGGAGGGATAGGATGGGGTGAGTGGGGAACGACTACAATGGGGAAAACGAAAGAGAGATGAGGAAAGAGAGATAAACACAGTAAGACAAGGGGAGAAAACGACAGGAAAGTACTGCTTTATAATGGGTTTTCTGGCCATCTTTGCTGCAGCGTGATCAATGTGGCGTCTTTATATTTGAGACCCTGCGACGTAACGGGTCATCGTGGGCGGAGCCATAACATTTGTTATGGGTCAGTGGGCCAAAGAAGGCCTTTCATTGATCGTTTTGATAATCGGCGAGTCTCAAGACTCATTCTCAGAAAATATTATTGGTGGGGCATCCAGGTAGTGTGGCGGTCTATTCTGTTGTCTACCAAAACAGGGATCGCCGGTTCGAATCCCCGTGTTACCTCCGGCTTGGTCGGGCGTCCCTACAGACACAATTGGCCGTGTCTGTGGGTGGGAAGCCGGATGTGGGTATGTGTCCTGGTCGCTGCACTAGCGCCTCCTCTGGTCGGTCAGGGCACCTGTTCAGGGGTGGGGAGAGGGACCTGGGGGGGAATAGTGTGATCCTCCCATGTGCTACGTCCCCCTGGTGAAACTCCTCACTGTCAGGTGAAAAGAAGCGGCTGGCAACTCCACATGTATCGGAGGAGGCATGTGGTAGTCTGCAGCCCTCCTCGGATAGGCAGAGGGGGTGGAGCAGCAACCGGGATGGCAAGAATGGGGTAATTGGCCAGATACAATTGTGGAGAAAAAAGAGGAAAAATCCACAAAATTTTATATATATATATATATATATATATATATATATATATACACATACATACACACACACACACACACACGTATGTATGTATGTATGTATGTATGTATGTATGTATGTATGTATGTATGTATGTATGTATGTATGCATGCATGTATGTGTGTGTGTGTGTGTGTGTGTGTGTGTGTGTGTACATATATATATACGTATGTATGTATGTATGTATGTGTATATATGTATATATATACATATATATGTATGTATGTGTATATATGTATATATATACATATATATACGTATATACGTATGTATGTATGTATGTATGTATGTGTGTATACACATTGAAATACATAGAACTATATCAATTCTACAATATCTCACTCTTAGAAATCATACGTAGGGGTAGCTATAATTTTTCCTCTCTTATTTAACCGTTCAGGCCCAAACGCCACCATCTGACTATGTGGAGCAGCTTACACCTCAGCGTCAGACAGATGGAGGGAGAGATGGATGAGCATCGCTGTGTTAACTCCACATAAGATAGTTAGTCAGCCAGCTGTGACACATACGACACACGTGACACATTTGTGTTAAGGCACAAATAATTGAGTCACCTACACAGATATAATATCTCATTGCCATCTGCTGGCAGGGGCGGTTCCCGCGGCCTCATCAATCAAGCTGGCTCGCCGGCTTCACGCGTATAGTCAAGGTTCCCTGTAATAAGGTTTCCTTACCCACGTTTCGGCAAAACATGTCGCAGGGAGTACATTTCCAGTGAAGTACAAAACCTGTGACAGTGGTATTAAAGAAAATGACCTTGTAGAGTGTAAAATACAACGTTCGTTTCTTTTCCAAATCTTTAAAATAAAGAGAGAATCATTCAAGCGGACTCTTAATAAAACCCATATTTATGCATGATCCTCCCACACACTACGTCCCCCTGGTGAAATTCCTCACTGTCGGGTGAAAAGAAGCAGCTGGCGACTCCACATGTATCGGAGGAGGCACGTGGTAGTCTGCAGCCCACCCCGGATTGGCAGAGAGGGGTGGAGCAATGACCGGGATGGCTCGGAAGAGTGGGGTGGTTGGCCAAGTGCAACTGGGGAGAAAAAAGGGGGGGAAATCGCCCCCCCCCCCAAAAAAAGCAAAACATATTTATCCAGTTGGAGTCAACATAGGTGGCACGACGGTGCAGCGGTTAGCGCGGTCACCTCACAGCCAGAGGGTCCTGGGTTCGAGCCCCGGGGCAGTCCAACCTTGGGGGTCGTCCCGGGTCATCCTGTGTGTGGAGTTTGCATGTTCTCCCCGTGTCTGCATGGGTTTCCTCCGGGGGCTCTGGTTTCCTCCCACAGTCCAAAGACATGTATGTCAGGTGGATCGGCTGTACTAAATTGTCCCTAGGTGTGAATGTGTCGGTCCTGTGGTGGACTGGCGGCCTGTCCAGGGTGTCTGCTGCCCAGTGACTGCTGGGATAGGCCCCAGAATCCCACGAATCCCTGATTGGGATAAGCGGCTTGGATAATGGATGGATGGATGGATTCAACATACTGCATGTTAATCATTCTACATGTTCTTATTAGCACACACCACCAAGTCTGGTGTAAAGCCGGAGCGCCGACATGCTGCATTAATCCCACGGCACCATATTAATAATCTGCCCGCTAAACGGGTACGTTGTGAACATATAGGTACGGCCTATAGGCAAATTTGAAATAGAAAACCCTTATGCCTGCCCGAAGGGCTCCACCAGGCAGTAGGATATTATTCTTAGCATGTATTAATAGACTTTGAATGTTGCTGGGGGGTGATTTTGAGATGGCGGTGAGTCAGGTGTCGATTCCCACTTGTCACACCTCCGAGTAATCCGTGTCCTTTTGTCCGCTTGCTTTGCCCAGTTGCTCCTTTACACCCAGCCCAACATAGCATGTTGTAGCGCTGCAGCTGTCCAGATGAACAAGTCTGTGCAGAGAGAGACGGTCCTGCTCGTGTCTGCAGAGCGGAGGCCGAGGGAAGGGGGGGGGACTTCGCTGTGGTAACGGGAAGGGAGGGAGGGTGGGTGGGGGCTACAGCGGGGTCCTGTTGTGAACACTGATTACTCTCTGCTCACTTTAGATTGATGGAGCAGCACAGCAAGCATGCATATACTCACGCACGCACACGTGCACGGTGTGAGAAAGGGACCAACACACACTTTCAGCAACCGCTTGTGTGTATGCATACGCGCATGCAAACACACACACACACAGATGCAAATGCCCAAGTAAATATGGCCAACCCACACTCACTGCACACATACTGAGTTACTCACACCACAAACAGCACAAGCAGTACCAGGCAAGTGCACGTATGAAGCCACACACACACACACACACACACACACACACACACACACACACACACACACACACACACACACCTGTGCACGCACACACAGCAGTACTTCTGTCTCCACAAACTGATTGATGATGGCCTTACCTGGATTTTACTTACAAGCCAACTCTCTGCCTCTTTGTGTGTCTGTTAGAAGTATCTGTTTTCTGTGTGTGTGTGTGTGTGTGTGTGTGTGTGTGTGTGTGTGTGTGTGTGTATTTCTCTCATTGTATGTGTATGTGTAACTCCTGTGTGTGTGTGTATGTCTGTGTGTGCACCAGTCTGTATGTGTGAGTTCATGTGTGCATCTAGCGGTTCACACCTGTCTTAATTAGTGCAGGCTATTAAGACAGATTGCCTGATTACGGAGCACTCCCCCACTGATACCCTCACACATTCGTGCACACACACACACACACACACACACACACACACACTCGCACACTCGTTGGTTCTACGGTACTGTGGCTTCGCACAGCGTCGGACCAGCTGCAGAAGGTTTCTGTCCTTGTGTGGACGGGGACGGGAGAGATGGTGGGCAGGTTTCTCGACAACGCCTTGCTGTTTGTAAGGTCACATGTCACACTGTCAGGTTGTTCGTGGCTGCTCCGTGTGCACAGTCTCGCATGTCACATGTCACAAGGCTGACGGCGGCCGTGCACCGTCTCATATAAGACATCAGCCGTCCTCGTGCAGAACTTCCACAGCACAAGGCACAATAAAGATCTGTCTCAAAGTTGGACTTGGCGGGAAACATTTATTACCCCAGCGTTCAGAAACTACTTTTTGCAGCAGAAATGTCTTACACTAGATAAAATACATCTCCGTTCCCCGACAACAGCTCTTCTTTATTTTATTCATTTAAGCCAGACAGTCACGCTGTCATTCACAACACAACACCCGACATCGGCGTAGGGCTGTAAATGATCGCCAGGATGAGTGGCCGGCCACTCGGTGACTGCAGCCGTCCCATTAAAGTGCGTCCCGCACGACATAAATCGAAAGTAAACAAGCCCGCTGATGGACCGAAATGGAAAAACGCATGAAAGGATGGCTGGTATGAACAGAACCAACAGGAGACGCGCTGCCAAATTGCGTGGATCAATATTCATACCTCATCAAAGGGTGAACGGTGACTTTAGTGAAAAGGTAATTATGTCGGCCACCAGATTAATCCGTCCACGCCGCGGTCAGCTCGCCCTCGCCACTTTATAGTCCTGGAGGGCGAAGCGCGTTTAGTAATCAGTCATCTCACTCCCATTACTTATCTTTGAGATTTGATTCATACGAAGAAACAAACAAGCAAGCGACTGTAGCTTGATACCACGAGCCAACTACACAGTGGAAAGAAACCCTTCTCGCCACTGTGAGCAAAAAGACACAAAATCCTGGTTTTTGTCAAGTTAAGTGTGTGTTGCCTTGGTGCTGATGGGAGAAATCGAAAGCCCCCATCAATATATAAATTTAGGTAAGGATTCTGTTTAAACGTCCCTCAGCTCAACCCCCCCCTCCCCCCCAATTGTATCCGGCCAGTTACCCCACTGTTCCCAGTCGTCCCGGTCGCTGCTCCACCCCCTCTGCCGATCCGGGGAGGGCTGCAGACTACCACATGCCTCCTCCGATACATGTGGACTCGCCAGCCGCTTCTTTTCACCTGACAGTGAGGAGTTTCGCCAGGGGGATGCAGTGCGTGGGAGGATCACGCTATTCCCCCTAGTCCCCCCCCCCCAAACAGGCGCCCCAATCGACCAGAGGAGGCGCTAATGCAGCGACTGGGACACATTCCCACATCCGGCTTCCCACCCGCAGACACGGCCAGTTGTGTCTGTAGGGATGCCCAACCAAACCGGAGGTAACACGGGGATTCGAACCTGCGATCCCCGTGGTGGGGATAGACCGCTGTGCCACCCCTCAGCTCAGATCTGATGTAAAACCTTAATGGGTTGCTGCCGTCCAGGCCCATGGAATTCAATTTAGAAAATTAGCAAAGAAAACAAGCGTTACAATTGTTGTTACAATTGTTTGTAACAAGGAGGTGTTGGATTGTTACAAGTTAATACAACAGTTAACACAGGCCTCACCGATTCAGCCATGTGCTGCATGTAAGTGACAACACTGGACATAGTTCTGCAGGTTTTTGGATTGCTCCGTTGCAAAGAGTTTACCATAAGTGATGCATGTGTTGATGAACCTAATATTCAGATGGCGCGGTGGGGCAGTGGTTAGCGCTGTCGCCTCACAGCAAGAAGGTCCTGGGTTCAAACCCCGGGGTTGTCCAACCTTGAGGGTCATCCCAGGTCGTCCTCTGTGTGGAGTTCGCGTGTTCTCCCCGTGTCTGCGGTGGGTTTTCTCCGGGTGCTCCGGTTTCCCCCACCATAAAACAAAAAAGACATGTTAATACTCCTGTCTGTGCCCGTGAGCAAGGCATGGCAAGACGAGCTGGAGTTGGTGCCCGGGTGCTGCCCGGCGGCTGCCCGCTGCTCCTAGCTACACAGCTAGGATGGGTTAAATGCAGAATGCAATTTCCCCATGGGGATCAATAAAGTATCTCAAAAAAAATTAAAAATGGAGGTTGTGAAATGAAATGTGGAAGGTGCAGCATGTTAGCTCGGCTCTTAATTGTTTTTCTTCTTAACCAACAGAAGTTCCTTTTTATTCAGTTACTTACACAATATCTGTTTTGTCACTGCAGTTTACTTTTCACCAGAAGTTTGGTCTTAAGCTTCACCGTTGCATTCCCCCCAAGATACATCAGTCAACATGTCAACCTCTCTCTCCCTCTCTCTCTCCCTCCCTCCCTCCCTCTCTCTCCCGCCCTCTCTCTCTCTTGCTCTGTCTCTCTTCCTCTCTTTCTCCCTCTCTCTCCCTCCCTCTCTCTCCCTCCCTCCCGCCCTCTCTCTCTCTCCCTCTTGCTCTGTCTCTCTTCCTCTTTCTCCCTCTCACTCCCTCCCTCTCTCTCCCTCTCTCTCTCCCTCCCTCCCTCCCTCTCTCTCCCTCCCTCCCGCCCTCTCTCTCTCTTGCTCTGTCTCTCTTCCTCTCTCTCTCCCTCTCTCTCTCCCTCCCTCCCTCCCTCTCTCTCCCTCCCTCCCGCCCTCTCTCTCTCTTAGCTCTGTCTCTCTTCCTCTCTCTCTCCCTCTCTCTTCCTCTCTCTCTCCCTCTCTCTCCCTCCCTCTCTCTCGCTCGGTTTCTCTCCCTCTCTCGCTCTCTTCCTCTCTCTCTCCCTCCCTCCCACCTCCCTCTCTATCTCTTGCGCTCTCTCGCTCGGCTTCTCTCCCTCTCTCTCCATCGCTCTGTCTCTGTCTCACTCACTCTCTTGTTCGCTCCCTCCCTCTCTCTCAGTCTCTGTCTCTCCCTCTCTCTCCCTCCCCCCTCTCTCTCTCTTGCTCTGTCTCTCTTCTTCTCTTTCTCCCTCTCCCTCCCTCCCTCTCTCTCCCTCCCTCCCGCCCTCTCTCCCTCTTGCTCTGTCTCTCTTCCTCTCTTTCTCCCTCTCTCTCCCTCCCTCTCTCTCCCTCCCTCCCGCCCTCTCTCTCTCTTGCTCTGTCTCTCTTTATCCCTCTCTCTCTCTCGCTCTCTCCCCCCCCCTCTCTCTCTCTCTCCCTCCCTCCCTCTCTCCCACCTCCCTCTCTATCTCTTGCGCTCTCTCGCTCGGCTTCTCTCCCTCGCTCTCCATCGCTCTGTCTCTGTCTCACTCACTCTCTTGTTCGCTCCCTCCCTCTCTCTCAGTCTCTGTCTCTCCCTCTCTCTCCCTCCCCCCTCTCTAGTATACCCTAGTTCCTCTCCCTCGTGCTGTTTCCCTTCATTCCTCTTCACCACTCCGCCGTTCCATTCTTCCCTCCCTCCCCCTGACTCCTCCCCGTCATCATCGCTTGTCCCCTCATGCTCACTCATTCCCGTACTGTCAGTGGAATAGGTGGTTTATATTTCAGTGAAGCGGGAGAGGCGGAGGGAATGGAAGATGCGAGGGGGATGACAGAGGGAGAGAGACGGAGAGAGGGAGGGATGCTCTTTTGCTCTGGTGTATTTAATCAATTATGTTCTCTCGCTCCCTCTGGTCATTCTCTACTCAATTTATTTTCTCCCTCTCTATCTCTCCATCTATCTCTCTCTATCACACACACACACACACACACACTAGTGTTAGGGTATTGCACACACGCTCCCTCTCTCTCCAACAGTACGTCTGTCCCAGTTGTAGTTGATTACGGAACCAAAGAGACACTTTAAATTTTCATTATGTTTACCTGATAAGACTTCTTCAGAAGAACGCCTTCTAAAGCGCCGCAGTAAGAAGTTGAGCGGAGCGGCAGAAACGGCGCTCGCTGGTTGTGTTTGCTCGGGGAATCCTGTGAGGTTCCAACTATTGACGAGTACACAGGAAGTGATGCGCTAATAAGGACGTGATCGGTGTTCGTCGATGTTCATAAAATATAATTGGCCTGCTTCGACATACACATCACCGCTTATTATGGGGGAAAAAGGGTCCCCTATGCATCCATCTGCAGGTTTTTTTTTTTTTTAAAAGATGTTTCTCGGCATTTCAAAACTAATTATGAAAATATAAGTTGCATCACTCGGTACTCCATTAAATAAGTCAGTTCCCGCAGATCAAATGAGGAGTTCTGGTAGTTGAAGATTAATTTCAAATTTTCACACACACACACACACACACACACACACATATATACATATATATATATATATATATATATATTTCAACTTGAAGCTTATACCCTTGACAAGAATCACTTTACTGCTAGTTTGGCATTTGGACTAAAGGACCCAGCCTTTTATTGTAGCCAATTATAATCCTATCATTAATTACCATGGAAACCAAACCATTTCACTACGGGCTGATTTCCTCTCGATGTATTCTGACATCCTCTGTCGTGCTAAATTGGCAGATGGTCCATCGAAGGGCTTCTTATTTTCCATATTAGTGTTGTAGTATATTTTGTACACAAATCTCGAGAGCGCTTGACCGAAACAAATCGTGGGTGTCTTCCAGAGAGATCTATGGTCCCGCAGAGCGTCCGGCAGCCATTGTAAATCACTCAAGTGTTTCCAGAAGAGGCAACTTGGAGCGATGCTTTAGTGTCGCGTTCCTTTTTATGAGCTTGCATCAGGCTCTCCGTACTTAGGATGGGCGCCCTGTCTGAGGTCCCCAGGTATTAAACATTAATTTCAATCTCTAGCAAAACTCCCTTATTAAGCTTTGATAACTGTATTAACCCATGTCTGTGTCGTCATTGTCTCAGTCTTTATTATTAATACTTGTAAATGGAAAAAAAGGAAGCTATCACCAAAGGCTTTTCGATTATGCAGAAGTCATCGTGAAAGCCATCCAATCTGCTCATAAAACAGTTGTCACAATATGGCTTTACTCAGCACCTCCTGAAGGGCGGCATTTTCCTGTCAGCGTCCACATGTGCAGCGCGGCGGATCTGGGGATGTAAATATCCCTCGGGCTGTTGAAAAAAGCATCAACGCCTACACAGAAGCTGGACTTGGGTGACACAGCGGGTTTGTCATTGGGGGTTGTGGAAAGGACACCTGCAGGAACAGATGTTTTCGTTGCGTTTTGGCCCACGGTGCCTCCCGGAGGTGTCAGCGCTCGTCGGGGGGGGGGGGGGGACTCGCATCCACACGAGACCTACGATGCATCTGCAAGAACCGTAAATCTGTGAACGTATTTCAAACAAAAGCAGAGCGTTAGCACAATTTTTGCCCACTTTGAATGCCTGATCACGGCAGATTGCTTACCTCGCTGCAGTTTAATCTGAACCCTACTGCACAAAATGTGGTATTCAACTCTTTAAGGAGGTGATACTTTTGTTTCGCTTGTTAATTACACAGCTGCAGGATGGCCATTGCAAAATGGCGACAGACAAGTGTCATATCAGAAACAGAAATCAGAAACACTTAATTTTTAATTTAATGTCATGCACTTGTGCACATGAAATGAAATGATACATCATTTCCCCCAGCCCACAACAGTGCAACACAAAGACAACAACACACATCCAAAAACTACAAGAGCACACATATCCAAACTAACACATATATCTAAACTAAACAAAAAACACTGTCCAGGAGAACAAACGCCAGCCAGGATGACTGTCGGAACTGCCGGTCTGCATGGGTTAGCAGTTAGCTTAGCCTGCCCCGCTTCCGCATCCTGTCAGACCGCCCCCCCCGGTGTTATCTCTTCGTGCGCAGCTCCAGGCAGGGCCGGCGTCCCAGGGCCCACAGGACGCAACAGACCAAGCTCTCCCAGCCAATCCAGCACCATCTCTCCCAGCCGTCAGACGAAGACAAATTTGGACAAAGACACTGCATGGATGGTATTAGGTGAGGCCGCTGCAAGTGTGAATTTGTGTGGCCATCTTCCCACACTGTCTGTGGGTGAGGCCGCTGCAAGCGTGAATTTGTGCCGCCATCTTCCCACACCGGTACTGGGTGAGGCTGCTTCAAACATGAATGTGCACCGCCATCTTCCCACACCGGAAGCGGAAAAATATCAAGTTTTTAACTGAAAATATTCTTTGGGTGGAATTATTGCTTTACACCATGACTGGCAAGATGATCATATGTTGAATTTTGAGCCTTTTTACCAAAAAAAAAAAAAAAAGAAGAAAAAAAAAGGTAATTACCAGCTAACAGAAACCCAGGCCAGGGCTGAGGTATTCAGGTTCTGTTCCTGTGAGACCTCATTGCTGATGAGGCCATTTCTAAAGGATTTTTATGCATTTCTTTATCTTGGTTTGCTCATAATTTAGGTCTGTGATCAGACATGCCCATCAGGTGTACTATAAGGCAATACTGTAAATTATTATGTTTTGATGTGCACACATTATAATATTAGTCTTTTCTCAGTTTCTTTACACATAAGTACTAGAATTATACAATAGTTATTCTAGTGACTCTAATTCTGTTCTGCTTGGTCACATTTCTGGTAGTTCCTCTTACCTGATACCATTTGTGGTGTGTACTGCTTATTTAATGGACACATTTTCAGAAGTGAGTATTCTTATAGGCTGTGGTACCTGAAATATACCTACATGAAATGTGTTTTACATAGTAAAGTAATTGATGACTGATTCCCTGAGACTGTGGCCCCATAGCACAAGGGTCAAAGGGTGGTAGGTTCATCTCTGCCCATCTGTATCGAGTCTGCATGTTTCTCACATGTCTGGATGGGTTTCTGCCCACAGGCGTGTCGATCAGTTTGAGACTTTAAAGTAAAACTGCCCATCGGCATGACCGTGTGATGATGAAATGGTACCCCGTTCGGGATATTGTCCTCCTTTGTACCCAATCAGATGAGTTGGGTGAAGGTTTCAGCCCCACCATAACCCTGATTTGGATTAAGCAGATACAAAGAAAGAAGGAATTTTCTGATGGGTTTTTAGTGCAGACGACGGGGCAGAGCACTTAAAATGTAACTGACGAAGTAAATTTATGGTTTAATAAAGCATTGCGAAATGCCCACATGGATGTTAATGGGGAGAATCAATCAATTTTTCTGTAATCCGTGTAAAAAATTGACTTTCTTCCCAAATTGAAAATCGCTACAGGATACTGAGGATATCAGTTTATCTATGCATGGGGTGACTTGCTGAGCACTTGTGCAACTTTTTTCAGACTCACCCTAATTTCACATTCAAGACTGGTTCATTTCCAATGCAACCTTAATCTTTCAACTAGAATCTGCTTCGGTTCCACCAAAGAACCTCCAATGGACCGCGTCACTTCTGGTGTGGGAAGATGGCAGCACAAACTCATGTTTGCAGCGGCCTCACCCAGTACCGGTGTGGGAAGATGGCTGTGCAAACTTAACATTTGCGGCGGCCTCACCCAGTGCCGTCCATGCAGTGTCTTTGTCTGCGTCTGGGTTTGTGTCTTCATCTGATGGCCGAGAGAGCTGGTGCTGGATCAGCTGGGGGAGCTTGGTCTGCTGCATCCTGTGGACCCGGGGTCTGCGGCCCTGCCCAAGGAGGTAACACCGAGGGCGGTCTGACAGGATGCGGAAGTGGGGCAGGCTAAGCTAACTGCCAGCCCATGCAGACCAGCAGTTCCGATAACACCGAGGGTGGTCTGGCGGCGGCCTCGCCTGGCGTTGACTGTGTTTCTGATGTCGTCGTGTGGAGTGCGGGGAGGTGTGTCGAAAGTGTCTGGCTGGGAGAGCTGCCGTTGGATCGGCTGAGGGAGCCTGGTCTGCTGCCTCCGGCGGGCCCAAGGACCACATCCCTGCCTGGAGCTGCGCTCGAAGAGGAAACACTTACAGGACATGGAAGCGGGGCAGGCTAAGCTAACTGCTAGCCCTTGCAGACCGGCAGTTTTGACAGTCATCCTGGCTGACGTTCATTCTCTTGGACAGTAAATTATTTTATATATATATATATATATATATATGTGTGTGTGTGTGTGTGTGTGTGTGTGTAGGTTTTTTTTGTAGTTTGGATATATGTCTTTGTATTGCACTGCTGTGGGCTGGGGGAAATGAAATGACAAATAACTGTTCCTGATTCCTGATGTTCCTGATTCCTCTTTAAGGCACCGTGTGCTCCTTAAAACAGCAAGATTGTTCTCGTGATAGCTGGAGGTGGAAAAGCTGACTCGTCGGTAAACAGATTACACCGTTATGAAATGATGGGAACGTTTTTTTTCGAGCTCCTCTTGCCATTACCGATAGCTTCTTGCCATTGCATGTAGTTACCATCAGCACCTCTCTGGGCTTGTCCTGGACGACACTCTGATGACTGTCTTGCACCCCGTGCCGCGCAGTTACTCCATTGCCTAAGATCAACCAATGGAAAACAACTAGCTTGCATTGGTATTTCATTTTTTTATTTTCAAAAATTTGCTTAAAATTTGCTTTGCATTGGGATGGAGGTGTGCATACTATGAGGTGTGAGAGCTTCACTCATTCACACACACACACACACACACACACACACACACCACAGGTTTGCCGAGCGTGTTGGAGGATTTAAAGTTGCGAGCTTCTCGTCACGGGCTGATTTCTCTAACCTTTAGGTTACTGCCATTTTCCACTACCAGAGGGGGCGATCTATCTAATTAAACATTCATCATGGACTTGTAAGTGGTTCTTGAGCAGTCGGCTTGGGAAATATTTTAACATCACATGCAGGCAAGCCATATAGATTTATGATTTCATTCCCACTTTTAATATTGGAACAGATTGAACATGCACACGCTCCGTCCTTAATGATGCACTCTGGGTAATGATGTCATTGCGGGAAGTGAATTAAAAGCTTTAAATATGAATAATATAAGAGAGGTGGAGAGCAGGCGCGTCGGAGGCAAGACGGGGGACTGGATGACGGGGGCGGTGATGGTGATGGGGCTGTTTGGTGGGGGAATGAGGAGGAGGGGAGGGTGCAAGAAAGAAGACTCAAGGGGAGGAGAGAGAGAAACAAGGGACTGGAGAGAGACGGGTCCTCGTCTGAGGGCGAGCGGGGCATGCAGTCTGACGGCAGCGAGGTCTTTCTCGTGTCAGGTGGAGCTCAGTGTGGTGTTTCCACCATCTTCTTCTTTTGCCTGCGTCAGATGAAAATGTGCTTTTATAAGCGTGCTCAGTCCATTAGGGGTCCTTGTACAGCAAACTGGCCTGTCTTGGGGCACGCTCAAACTAGCTTGCTTTGCTGTTAAAACTCACCTTTTGCCCGTTAACATAATGATGTCATCAATTTAAAACAAAAAAAAAATGCTTTTTGGGGGGGGGGGTCTCCTTTTTTTCTCCCTAGTTGCACTTGGCCAATTACCCTATTTTCCCGAGCTGTCCCGGTCACTGCTCCGCCCTCCTCTGCCAATCCGGGGAGGGCTGCGGACTACCACATGCCTCCTCCGATACATGTGGAGTCACCGGCTGCTTCTTTTCACCTGACAGTGAGGAGTTTCACCAGCGGGATGTAGCGTGTGGGAGGATCACGCTACCCCCCCCAGTCCCCCCCCCCCGAACAGGCGCCCCCGACCAACCAGAGGAGGCGCTAGTGCAGCGACCAGGACACATACCCACATCCGGCTTCCCACCTGCAGACACGGCCAATTGTGTCTGTAGGGATGCCCGACTGAGCCGGAGGTAACACGGGGATTTGAACCTGCCATCCCCGTGTTGGTAGCCAACAGAATAGAGCGCCACGCTACCCAGATGCCGTCAATAAAATAAAAAAAATTAGAAATTAAAAAAAAAAATTTCCTTCACCATTTCACTGTCCACAGACAGTGGTGGCGACCATTTATGTCAAAATCAACATCAAACAATATAATGAGAGGCAAATAAAAAGCGAGAATAGGTTTTTGGTGTTATTTGGCTCCTTGGCGACCTGGTTCTGCCAGGGGAACAGCCGAGGGGTAAGTTAACTGTGGCACATGTGGTGTTTGGTAAATGTGTCTGGTCACACAGCATTAATATCTGAGCTGCCCAGGCCTTTCACTGACATCCTAAACAAAGTGACAATTGATTTTCTGATGATTTCTCAGATGACTCCATTACCGCCCTTTTCTTGGTCAAATAGTTTGACAATAATTCATTTACAGATGCCGCTTGCGGTGACCCCCCCCCCCCCCGGAATATTGTCCACAAACAGATTGCCTCTTTGGTTTTCTTTTTTTTTCCTGGCAATCTGGGAGCTGTCAGTAATTATTATCCAGCTGAGATTTCCAATATCTCATCTCCAGCCTGTTCCATCCCGTCGACTGCTCGATCTTTCTCCCACCTAACAGGAGCAGTCGTTCAGCATTGATTTGCCATCTTGTAGTCAGTTTGAGTACGGGGTCGACTTGAATAATCCTCCTGAGTGTGATTCACGGGGTTCAGCATCACGTTTCAGAATGTACAAGACACTATTATTGCTGCTGATGAGATGAATGGGAAAAACATAAGGAGGGATAAACAACATACGCAACATGCAACACAACAAGTGGGCTCTCTATTACACACACACACACACACGCACACACGCTCTCACACTCGTGAATACACTCTCTCTCGCTCGCTCTCTCTCGCTCGCTCTCTCTCTCACTGCCTGTATCTATTCAGTTAATTCCAAAGCAGATTCTAAAATGAAGGGTACCTGTAGATTGACCTGCTGCTATTTTTGGCTGCTCCCGTTAGGGGGCGCCACAGCGGATCATCTGTTTCCATCTCTTCCTGTCCTCTGCATCTTCCTCTGTCACACCAGCCACCTGCATGTCCTCTCTCACCACATCCATAAACCTCCTCTTTGGCCTTCCTCTTGTCCTCTTCCCTGGCAGCTCCATATTCAGCATCCTCCTCTCAATATACCCAACATCTCTCCTCCACACATGTCCAAGCCATCTCAGTCTTGTCTCTCTTGCTTTGTCTCCAAACTGTCCAACCTGAGCTGTCCCTCTTATATACTCATTCTTAATCCTGTCCATCTTTGTCTCGCCCAATGAAAATCTTAGCATCTTCAACTCTGCCACCTCCAGCTCCACCTCCTGTCTTTTCATCAGTGCCACTGTCTCCAAACCATACAACATAGCTGGTCTCACAACCATCTTGTAAACCTTCCCTTTAACTCTTGCTGATACCCTTCTGTCACAAATCACTCCTGACACTCTTCTCCACCCACTCCACCCTGCCTGCACTCTCTTCTTCACCTCTCTACGGCACTCCCCTTTACTTTGAACAGTTGACCCCAAGTATTTAAACTCATACGCCTTTGTCACCTTTACTCCTTGCATCCTCACCATTCCACTGTCCTCCCTCTCATTCACGCATAGATATTCCATCTTGCTCCTACTGACTTTCATGCCTCTTCTCTCCAGTGCATACCTCCACCTCTCCAGGCTCTCCTCAACCTGCACCCTACTCTCACTACAGATCATAATATCATCCGCAAATGTCATAGTCTACGGAGACTCCTGCCTGATCTCGTCTGTCAACCTGTCCATCACCATTGCAAACCAGAAGGGCCGAGAGCCGATCCTTGATGTAATCCCACCTCCACCTTGAACCCATCTGTCATTCCAACCCCACACCTCACCACTGTAACACTTCCCTCATACATATCCTGCACCACTCCTACATACTTCTCTGCAACTCCCGACTTCCTCATACAATACCACACCTCCTCCCTCGGCACCCTGTCATATGCTCTCTCTAAATCCACAAAGACACAATGTAACTCCTTCTGGCCTTCTCTATACTTCTCCATCAACATTCTCAAAGCAAACATCACATCTGTGGTGCTCTTTCATGGTCTGAAAGCATACTGCTGCTCGCTGATCATCACCTCTCCTCTTAACCTAGCTGCTATTACTCATTCCCATGTCTTCATTCAGTTCAATTCAATTCAGTTTACTGTCACTAAAAACAATGTGCAGGCTGTCCTTTTCTCCTTCCTTAGTGTCTAACCTCTCATACAACTCACCATACGCCTTTTCCTTTGCCTTTGCCACCTCTCTCTTTGCTTTACGCTGCATCTCCTTGTACTCCTGTCTGATTTTTTTCATCTCGCTGACTATCCCACTTCTTTGCCAACCTCTTCCTCTGTATACTTTGCTGAACTTTCTCACTCCACCACCAAGTCTCCTTGTCTTCCTTCCTCTGTCCTGATGACACACCAAGTACCTTCCTAGCTGTCTCCCTCACTATTTCTGCAGTGTTTGCCAGCCATCCGGTAACTCTTCACTACCACCCAGTGCCTGTCTTAACTCCTCCCTGAACTCCACACAACAGTCTCCCTTCTTCAATTTCCACCATCGGATCTTTGGCTCTGCCTTCACTCGCTCCCTCTTCTTGGTCTCCAAAGTCATCCTACAGACCAGCCTCCGATGCTGCCTAGCTACGTTCTCCCCTGTCACCACCTTGCAGTCTCCAATCCCTTTCAAATCGCGCCTTCTACATAAAATATAGTCCACCTGTGTGCACTTTCCTCCACTCTTGTATGTCACCATCCACCACCATCTGTCCTTCCACATTTCTCTCCTTGACACCATACCTACCCATCACCTCTTCATCACCTCTGTTCCCTTCACCAACCTGCCCATTGAAGTCCGCTCCAATCACCCCTCTCTCCTCCTTGGGTACCCTCTCCACCACGTCATCCAACTCACTCCAGAATTCTTCTTTTTCATCCATCTCCCACCCACCTTGCGGGGCATATGCACTGATAACATTCAGCAAAACACCTTCGATTTCCAGCTTCATACTCATCACTCTGTCTGACACTCTCTTCACCTCCAACACACTGTTGACATACTCTTCCTTCAGAATTACCCCTACCCCATTTCTCCTTCCATTCCCACCATGGTAGAAGAGTTTGATCCCACCTCCGATGCTCCTGCCTTACTCCCCTCCCACCTGGTCTCTTGCACACACAGTATGCCTACCTTTCTTCTCTCCATCTTATCAGCCAGCTCTCTCCCTCTACCAGTCATAGTGCCAACATTCAAAGTTTTGACTCTCACCTCCACACTCCTACCCTTCCTCCTCTCTCGCTGCCTCTTGACATGTCTTCTCTCTCTCCTCCTTGGCCCAACAGTAGAATAGTTCCCACCGTTACCCTGCTGGCCAACAATAGCGGTGGCGGTTGTTGGTAACCCAGACCTCGACCGATCCAGTAATCTGGGCCTCGACCGATCCAGTATGCAAATCTTGCTTTATGAGCCACATATTTGATTTGGCAGAGATTTTAGGCCGGATGCCCTTCCTGATGCAACCCTCCCCATTTATCCGGGCTTGGGACCGGCACCAGGAATGCACTGGCTTCTGCATCCTGAGTGGCTGGGTTTACCTGTAGACTGACCATTCACCAAGTAACACTGTCTGAAATACTGGTATGAAAACATCTTTTGTGGTTTTGCACGCCACCAAGTAACACATGTTGTAATAGGGATATTGAACTCTATTGATCACTGTTTATTACTCTATTGTGAAAGGTGGACTAGTTTCAAACGGCGATTGACGCAACAGCTACAGTCAGTCAGTAGTGGCGGTTATAACATGAATAGTGAATTTTGCAGAAGTGACATTGTGAGTGGAAGGTTTCCAATATTAAGGTTAAGTTAAACCCTCATTTGGGAAACTGGCCAACTGGGGAAATCAAGACGGGCGAAATGAATGAACACCACTTTCTCCTCTCTCACAAACCTGGAGCAAAATGCTTTAATCACCATATCCTCCCGTGAAGCGGCTCCATTGCTCACAGAAACAGACTGCTGTTGTTCTGGGCCGCTCCCAGGTGTGACTATACGTGGTGAAAATCTGCCGCTGTAATCCAATATGAGTCACGGTAGCCACGGCGGAGCCTGTTCAGCCTTCATGCCTGACAGCAGTTACATGCACACTCACACACACACACACACACACACACACACACACACACACACACACACACACACACACACACACACACACACACACACACACACACACACACACACACACACACACACACACACACACACACACTCACACACACACACACACACGAAACTGTGAAGAGTAAACTAAGCCTTAGGAAGAGGAATAGCTTAGTGACACATTTATTGCTGAAACTTTCACTGTCTCACACATAATACATACACACACACACACACACTCACACAGGTCTTGAGTTAGGCTGCTTTATGCTGTCTTCTGTGATTTAGTCTCTGCTGTGGCAACACTTCTACACACTTCTACAGGTTTCCCACTTGTACAGAATCAGCCGTTGTTCTTCCACAGAGGAGTGGTGTTGTTCCCCTTGTGTGTGTGTATGTAACGTTTTTTTTTTTTTTTCGGAAACCGTCAGTGGTGTTGATAAAAGTGCTCAACTAATGAGGAGCACAATATCAATATCAGTATCAATATTGATATTGATATATATTTAATATAATCGTAATAATGTTATATAGTTCTGTAATATAATAATGTTAATATATATTGTAATAATTATGATATATATGTATATATCAATATATATCAATATGATATACTATATCAATATGGTATATATCAATATCATTGATATATGTGTGTATACATACATACATACATATACACACACACACACACACACAAATATATAGAATTTTTTTGGAAACTGTCAGTGGTGTTGATAAAAATGCTCTGCAAATGAGGAGTGGAATATTAAGATAGATGAAGGAGGGAAAAACTTTGTCACACACTCATAAGCTGCCAGTGTGGTTAAACAACAAAGAAAAAACATGCACAGCCAATAAATATTATGTTGTCCCGTGTCACGCACCTAGTTACGGTGCACAGCAACCAGGGGGGGGGAGAAAACATTTGAAAATTACAACCAATGAGGTAGGTAGTTATGATGCTTAGCAACCAATGGGAGGATAGAAAACATTTGAAACAATTTAGAAAAATAACATCAGGAACATTACATTGCAGTTACAGGTAAAGCAATGTCTTTATTACCCCCCCCCCGTCATCAGATGATACACGTGTGATATTTATTAGATATTTGTATATTTTAACTGTCTGCTCTTCCAACTGTGCTCCAGCACCACTCCACTATATGATGTACATAAAGTACCCCACTTCATGTTGCCTTGTTGTATTTTTAAATGTATGCTTTTTCAGCAGTGCCCCGGCCCTTTAAGTCCTGACGTTTTCAAAACAACCCCCCCCCCCATGGGTTGTAATGCTACTGGTGTTACACTTCACATTTTTTCAAATGTGTATATATATATATATATATATATACACACACACACACACACACACACACACACACACACACACATACATTTACATATACATATACATATATATGACAGTTTGTCCAAAACGTAAGGGGAAAAGACTTGATATGCTCCTCCTTCCTTCAACAGGTGCTGTCATGTTGCCCTTGAATAAAGTACCACAACTTTGCCGGTGTGTGCACAGGACTGTTAGGTTAGCGGCTAGGAGTCCCTGCACATAGCTAGCAAGTGTGTGTGTGTGTGTTTGTGTGTGTGTGCACGTGTGTGATGGGATGTGAGGCCGGATACTGCTAAATGAAAAATGAAGTATTACTAGTTATAATTTCAAATTAAAAAAAAAAAAAGGGTCAGAGTTTGTGTACAGGTGTATGAGTGTTTTTCTTCTCTTGTTTTTTCAAGCATTCTAATGTCTCTCCCTCTCTCTCTCTCCCCCTCCTCTCTCTCTCCCCCTCTTCGCTCTCTTTCTCCCCCCCTCCTCTCTCTCTCCCCCTCTTCGCTCTCTTTCTCCCCCCCTCCTCGTCTCTCTTCTTCTCAGGTTGTCGGGCAGTAACGTCCCCTCTCCGATTGTTAGCAACAAGAACTGGCTCCGCCTCCACTTTGTAACTGACAGCAACCACCGTTACCGTGGTTTCAGCGCACATTACCAAGGTAAGAGGCAGTTTGTGCAGATGCACACAGACACACACTCTCAGCCGAACACGCGCAAACTTACACACACACACACACACACACAATCATAGACACAGATCTAAACTTCTGCTTCTTAAGAAACTTCTTTGCAGGAATTTGACTCCTTGATTTTGTTTTTTTCTTATTTCGTTCTTTCCACTTGTTTTTCTGTTAATTTTCAACTGGCAGTATTTTTCCATCAGCCCATCGCCTTTAACTGGCTTTAATTATGCTTCTTAAATCTGATCCTGTTTTTTTGTTTTGTTTCTCTCTTTACTTGTTTGTGGTCTCTTTTCCGTGTCTCGTTGGTAGCAGAGAAGAGAGCTGGTAGGTGTTCTCTGACACAGACCTGAGCGGGGGGGGGGGGGGGCATTTAGAGACTCACTCGGCTTTGTCCCCATTCCCCAACAGAGATGATGAAAGCCGAATATCTGGAACAGCCGCACAGACACCAACTGGAACAAAGATGGTTTTTCCATTTTAAACCGCCTGTTTCTCCTCCTCTCTTCTCTCGTCTTACTGGTCCCTCGTCACCCCTCCCTCGTCCCTTGAAACGAGGCCGTGTGTGGTTTGGTATTTATAATCTGAGTGCATCGGCAACACATGCAGCCTTCTTAGGTTAAGCTACACTTCAAGATGTGTTGACGTTTCTTCACTTTCTCTCAAAGAGCATCTTCAAGTCTCATCTTCCTAATGATCTTTTCCTCGATTTTCTCTCTATTTTTGACATCGTTTTCTGTTTTTTTCCTCCCATCCTCTTCCTTTCTGCATTACTTTCTCTCTCCCACGCACAGTGTAGTACTCAGGGCAGAAGAAAGTGAGATGTTGTCATGGTAATATCGAGAATTCGTAATTTGGTCGTCCGTTCTGCTGCTCCCTCACATTTCCCCCGTGCGGCACGCTGGCGCAGTGGGTAGCGCGGTCGCCTCACAGCAAGAAGGTCCTGGGTTCGAGCCCCGGGGTAGTCCAACGTTGGGCGTCGTCCCGTGTTGTCCTCTGTGTGGCGTTTGCATGTTCTCCCCGTGTGTGCGTGGGTTTCCTCCAGGGGCTCCGGTTTCCTCCCACAGTCCAAAGACCTGTAGGTCAGGTGAATCGGCAATACTAAATTGTCCCTAGGTGTGACTGTGTTGGTCCTGTGATGGCCTGGCGGCCCATCCAGGGTGTCTCCCCGCCTGCCACCCAGTGACTGCTGGGATAGGCTCCAGCATCCCCGCGACCCTGAGAGCAGGATAAGAGGTTTGGATAATGGATGGATGGATTTCACCCGTTATCTTAAACCGACGTACCGTGCCCAAACATTTAAGAAAGAAACAAGTAATATTACGGTTACCAAAGACAGGGGTTGACTAAGAGGTCGAAATCAGCAAAAAAACAAAAAGGAAAAAGTTAATAATCTTGGAATAATCATGGAATCATTACACATTGCCTGAGGACTCTGGTCTTTGTGTGCATGTGGGTATTTTTTCTTCTTTTCTTCTCTCAGGCTATTTAATGAGATCTTAATAGCGCGTCTTTGATAGCGAGCGGTAACTAAAATGGCTTCCCGATGTGTTAGCTTTCCCTCTCATGCGTTTATTTTGTCTTCTGAGAACATTTGTATACGACCGTGTGAACTCCGCAAGAGTGGCAGCGTTTCCAGCCAACGTTCTGTTTAAACCAGAGACAAATAAAGCGACATCAGATAGAGCCCAGTTACTGAAATCAGAGACACTTTATTTGTCATTTCATTTCATGCACTTGCGCACATGAAATGAAACGAAACATCCTTTCCCCCAGCCCACAGCAGTGCAACACAAACACAAAAACACATCCGAAAACTACAAGAACACATATGTATATCCAAACTAACACATGTATCTAAACTAAACAAAAAAAAAATCACCGTCCAGGAGAGCGAACGCCAGCTAGGATGGCTGTCAGAACTGCCGGTCTGCATGGGTTAGTAGTTAGCTTAGCCTGTCCCGCTGCCACATTCTGTCAGACCGCCCTCAGTGTTTCCTCTTCGGGCAGGGCCGTGGTCCCTGGGCCCACAGGATGCAGCAGACCAGGCTCCCTCAGCCGATCCAACGCCAGCTCTCTCAGCCAGACATCTTCGACACACCTCCCCGCACTCCACACGACGAACCAAAAACACAGTCAAGGCTAGGCGAGGCCGCCGCCAGACAGCCCTCAGTGTTATCGGAACTGCCAGTCTGCATGAGCTAGCAGTTAGCATAGCCTGCCCCGCTTCCGCGTCCTGTCAGACTGCCCCCGGTGTTTCCTCTTCGAGCACAGCTCCAGTCAGGGCCGTGGAACCTGGGCTCACAGGACGCAGCAGACCAAGCTCTCCCAGCCGATCCAGCGCCAGCACTCAGAGAGCTGAGAGCCTTACAGAGGCATAGGCTCCATTTCCATGAGAGTGGTTCTCAGGACATTGCCAAATACTCACATTTTATCACAGGACAATGATCGTGCTGCTAATGACCAATTAAGCCAGGATAATTCAGGAATCTCTCTCCAAACTGCTGAGATGACCTCACACACGTCCCACATCGCTACTATAGACAACATTTACCTCGATTAACCTTCATACCTTCTTTTCAGACAGGACTAGTTTGAACTGAAATAATTTTTACGCTGCAAATAAGGGTTAAACAGGTAAGAAGGATCCTCGCCAGAGTTCGTACAGATCATACAGATTGGGGCAGGAGTCATATGACAGACCTGCTGATGTAATGATTTCATCACTGCACTCCCTCTTCTCAAACTAATCCCATCCGCTTGGGGTTTTTGAAGGATCACAGTAAGGTTATGGACATGAGCCCTGTCCAGATGGTGTCAGTATATCAGAATAAATTGTGCATGATGTAGTTTATCACCCTGCACACACAGCATATGTGCATTATCTTATTGCATTATTCCAATCAGATTCCTGAACCGGTGAAAGACAGCTTTCTCTTAAAGGCTTAGATTTGCATGAATTTGTATGAAACATAGCCCAGCATCTCGTACAGTACTGGACATTTTTAAGAGGATGTGGGAGTAGGCCAAAAAGACAAGCAGTGAGTTATTGTTTCCACAGGAAGGCAAGTTCTGTGCTAATGACCGAAAATAACCATCCACAGTGGATTGATAATGCCCAGTCGTGCCTGTGAAACTGGTTCAAAAACACGATGCGGAAATCACAGGTCTCAGAAATGGTCAACTCGCGTTACAGAAAGCTTCCAGCTACAGATATTTCAACTGATCGAGAACTGAAGGTTGGGTTTCTTTATGCAGAGATGCAGAATACATTTTTGATGCTTGACAATTTAAGCACAGCAACGGTTTACAGGGTTATTATAATTTTTCCGTGTTTAGGAGTAAATGAAATTGTCATTTGAATAAGTTTTGCACCCTGACACCTTCATTCAGGTGAGGCCCGTTCACAGCCATTTCCATCAGTTCAAATGTGAACGGCTACGGCAGGTCAGATAGTGAATTAAGGTAAATCATCCATTCCACAAGTTGGATATATCATGCCAAGATTTTTTTTCCCCGTTTTAATTGAATTTTGTAATAGAATCTGAACATTTCCGTTCTGCTTCCTCCTTCCTACTCAGCATCTCTCCTACGACTGCTCTCCTAGTCCTTCTCCCTCTTTCCCTAGTCCTCCTCACTTTTGTCCCTTTCTCATCTCCCCTGCCTTTCTCTGACCCTTCTCCTCTTCACACCCCTCTTCTTCCCTCGTCTGTTTGTCTGTCTCTCTCTGCCTGTCTGTCAGTCTCTCTCTGCCTTTCAGTCTATCTGTCTCTGCCTGCCTGTCTGTCTGTCTGTCTCTCTGCCTGTCTGTCAGTTTGTCTGTCTCTCTGCCTTTCAGTCTATCTGTCTCTTTGCCTTTCAGTCTGTCTGTCTTTCTGCCTCTCTGTCAGCCTGTCTGTCTCTGTGTCTGACTATGTCAGTCTGTCTGTGTGTCTGACTGTATGTCAGTCTGTCTGTGTGTCTGACTGTATGTCAGTCTGCCTATCTGTTTTTCTGTCTGTCTGCCTGTCTGTCCCTTCCCACCCTCAGTTCTTCTCTTTGCTCTCTCAGACACAGCCGACTGTTTGACTGACAGCCTGGCCCCTCCCCGAGAGATTCACGGTTAATTGGTTTAATTGATCTAAATCGATCTTAATTGGTCTAAAAAGGTTAATTACTGTGTTGAGAAGTTGTGCCAGTCTAATAGGTAAGTCTTTAACGAGGCAGTGATTGATAGCTAACTCCTGGCAGCTGTCAGTCATCTCCATCTCCTTGATGGTTTTTAAATGGCAGAAAGACGGGATGAATGGGAATCAAGTGCAAATTTGCATATACATATAGATAGCCTCTCTCTCTCTCTCTCTCTCTCTATCTTTCTCTCTCTCTCGCTCTCTCTCTCTCTGTATGTGTGTATGTGTGTTTATACATCCAGCTTACTGATTTAACATAGTTCTCAAAAATGTCACAGAATTATGTACCAGTACAGCTCAATAAAGTAAGCCCGGTTCGTTCATTGATTGTCACGCCGTACTCATCTGTTGTGTGTTCTGTCAATAACGACATCATCAACAGTCAAGAGATGAAAGCTTCGTGGCTTTCACGCCTAGTGTATGCGCTGCACCATGGAAAAGTAATGGAGAGCAGTTGCCAAGCGGAATCCTCTAGAGTCGTGTAATAATTATGACTTTAGAAAAATACTTCCAGAAGGCACCCCTCGCCCCAAACCCATATACCCCCTCTACTGTACTCTGTTTTTCTCCCGCTTGACCCAGCGCTACTTTTCCCTGGTCCCCTTAAGACTCCCATCTGTAAAATGCTAGTTGATTTTGTCTTATCGCTGAATTTATTTATTTATTTTCATTTCTCCCCAGTTGTACTTGGCCAATTACCCTATTTTCCAAGCCGTCCTGGTCACTTGCTCCACCCCCTCTGCCGATCCGTGGAGGGCTGCAGTCTACCACATGCCTCCTCCGATGCATGTGGACTCACCAGCCGCTTCCTTTCGCCTGACAGTGAGGAGTTTCACCAGGGGGACGTAGCACGTGGGAGGATCACGCTATTCCCCCCAGTCCCCCCCCCCCCCGAACAGGTGCTCCGACCGCCCAGTGGAGGCGCTAGTGCAGCAACCAGGACACATAGCCACATCTGGCTTCCCACCCGCGGACACGGCCCGTTGTGTCTGTAGAGACGTCCGACAGAGCCGGAGGCAACACGGGGAATCATTAAAAAGTTGAGCTTGATTTCAACCCAACTTTTCATTGCCACTGCATTTCGTACTGCATCTGGGAAGACCACCGAGGGTCAGTATGAAACGGCCGCTTATAACAGACGAAATTAAATAATGATGGCCAAATAATTGCAGTGTTAGTTCATTTTAATGGCGCACATCGCGGGGAAGCAGCAGCAACAACGACAACAACAACATCTAAACGTGTCGCTAAGAGAATAAATAAATGAATCTGCTCTGGCGAGTTTAGTTTAGTTTATTAGATTGTGCTGCGAGTCCGCAGAGGGGGAAAGATTGGCTCTAGGCACTGCCAGCTAGATGGACTGACTGTGTGCATGTGTGTGTGTGTGTGTGTGCATGTGCATGTGTGCGTGTATGTATGTTATAGGTCAGCCTGTTGGCGGATAAAAACTGTCTCTTTCTTCCGCTGCCCAAATCACGAAGTTATGAATTAATAATGACCTCCTAATTTGTATGTAAGTGTTCAGAGAGACAGGAGTGAGGGGGTTAGAGGGCCTGAACACGGAGAGCTAGGTTGGGGACAGAGCGAGTTCAGCGGAGGAGGAGAGAGGACGATTAAGAGCTATCCAGAAGAGAGGGTCAGGGGGCACACAGTTGTCAGCCGGCAGTGTGATTTTGGCAAAATATTAAAGTATGAATATTAGAGTTTTTTTTTTTTAATGTCTCTCTGTTGTAAAAGCCTGTTGTAAATTGATCTGGCGGGGGGTGGGGGGTGGGTAGCAACGCTTGGTTGTGTTTTTGGACAGAGGAAAAGCCCATTAAGAGCATTCGCTAATGACAAGCCTGAAGCCCCACTACACAGCTAAACAAAATTTAACACAGCTAATTGGCCATTTGCATGCTTAGTTGATATTTGGAAATTATTCACAATGCCGGCACTCGACACGCTATAGGCTAACTGTTTTCCAGAGCTAAATTAGGGGGATCCTGCGGAAGCCAAATCAAATGTCTCTCCCTGGAACAGTAACTGGTTAAAAGGAGAAAAAAAAATGCCCGTTTTGCTCTCGTAAACATGGACGGCACCAAGACATTACCCATTCTGCCGTGGATGCGAGACTCCGTAGGTCGCTGTGCATGTAAACTACAGTAAAACTTAGAATAGTTGTAATGCACAGATTTCATCTCGGCCTAATTGCGCTTAAGTAAATTGTTTTCGGCTCAAACCCGATGTGCTTTTGAGCCCTGGACAATAAATAGTTATATAATCCCTCACCCTGGGCCCTCAGCTCATTATAACACACTTGTATTCATGTCATTTGGGGACAAAACCCAGCTGAATGTAATCCCTTACCCGGGGACCTAGGTTCATTAAAATATGCAAGTGCTCGTGTCACGGGGGGGGGGGGCCTGCAAGAAACAGACCAACAACCCACTTTGAGATTTATGTTATAGGATCTCGGAGAAATTTCCCTCGTGACTTTACTCAGATTCATTTACATGACCCAATGTCGCACAAAACCCCCCCAAAACAAAACTGTACGTTATTGGGCTGTCTGGTGTATATGCTCTTGAAAAAAGTTCGATTCTCTGGAACGTAACTCTGAAGACATTTGTCGGCATTAACGCAGTAGCGGCTCTTAGTGGTGCAGGTTTTCTGGCTTTTAAATCTCCTTGTTGTCACGCCAGTAACCTCCGTTTCATCAGCAGCCTCGAAGGTTAAAGAGACCGGATTGCAATCAGAAGGTCACAGGTTCATATTTGTGAAAGGCCTGAGAAAGTCTGGGTGAGGAATACTCGAGAGCTGTGGAAATACCCTCGAGCAAAGTAGCCAGTTTAGGCCCGGGTACCATTGAGGTAGAGCTGCTCCGGGCACAGCAGTGGGTTGTAATGGTACCGCCCAATTTTTGTAGGCGTGTGTACGTCGTGCTCTACTCCTCACAAATACTCACACAGGCCGTTACTGGAAATTATGTTTCATTACCTTTTTTTAAAATATGTACACAGAAAAAATGTCCTATAAATTTACCAGCAATAAATCCAATTGATAAGTCACAGCAAATCTGTTGAGAACCGCATGACTTAAATCGACATGATGTGGGAATTCTGGGTAATCCATACATCCACCCAGTCAGTATGGCCCAATCCCAACGTCCACACTCATGGACTCATGGACTTAGAGGCGCAGTCCCGCTGTCAAATCATCAAGTGCACGAGGGCTCTCTCGCAGACATTTTGAGCCCTTTATGCACACTTTCTGTAAGTCCACATTTCTGCAGATGTTGCCTATGGAAATTACCCAGAGTTCATAGCATTGTGACGTTAAGTGCTGGGTTACGAGCGGAACCCTGGAAGTGTTTAAAAAAAAAAAAGGTAAATGAGCAAGTGTTGAAGGACACGGGTGTTCAGCGTAGCATATTGGGTGGGATGGTATGCCTACACGTATAAAGAAACACTATATTAACAAGGATATTAGCTGGTACATAAAAACACATGAAATCAGAGCAATGCAAGCATACACTATACTACACACCTAGTTTATTCATCAACCGTTTCTTTTAGTTTCTGCTTGATGATGCTTAATGAGGGTTGTCTGGGTGGTGTGGCGATCTATTCTGGGGATCATGGTTCAAATCCCCGTGTTAACCCCAGCTTGGTTGGGCGTCCCTACAGACACAATTGGACGGATGTGGGCATGTGTCCTGGTTGCTGCACTAGCCCCTCCTCTGGTCAGTCAGGGGGTGCCTGTTCAGGGGGGAGGGGGAACTGGGGGGAATAATGTGATCCTCCCATGCGCTACGTCCCCCTGGTGAAACGCCTCACTGTCAGGTGAAAAGTAGCAGCTTGCGACTCTACATGTATCGGAGGAGGCATGTGGTAGTCTGCAGCCCTCCCCGAATTGGCGGAGAGGGTGGAGCATCGGAAGAGTGGAGGAATTGGCTAAGTTCAATTGGGGAGAAAAAAAGGTGGGGGGGGCACTAGTACATTGATTATTTGACAATTACCTCTCATCCACTCCGTAAGATGCGCAAATCATAAAAAGTCCCAAACTTATAATAGTACAAAACATCTCTTGGCATCATTATGGTCATGTGATATGTCGCAAAGTGCTGTCCCATTCCTGTTCATACCATTTTAAGCCCCTTGCAGCCTCTCACACTCAAGCACCTACCGGGTGATGCCAGTTAAGTCCATGAGGGTTCGAGCCTGATTGATAATGGTCCAATCCTAATGCCCCCCCCCACCCACCCACATTGGGATTGGACCATTATCAATCAGTAAGTAATTTAATGTGTGAGCTGACCACCTGTCCACTGAGACAAATAGTCAGGTATGAAGTTAGAATTTAGAAAAGCTCTTATTGTGAGCCAGACATCTGTGGGCCTCCATGGTAATTGTCATTTAGTAAGTTTCTTGGGCCGCCTGCTGCTCAGAAAGTTTCTGTGACTGTCACAGTGGCACCTACTGTGTGCTGCTTGGTTAGGAGTGTCATATGAGATGTCACTGTCAATAAGTCAGCAAGCCCCTATCGCCAGACAGTCACTCAGTCATTTAGTCAGCCTTTTCAGCCTGGAAGCTAGCCAGTCAGCTGGTCAGTAAGTCAGCTGTCCTGCCATTTGAATGGCTGCCAGGGATCCCATTTACTGTACGGTTTCTTTTCCCAACTGGAACACTGAGGAATTATGTTTGTCCCTTATTAATGAACACAGCGTTGGTGTTAGGTGTGTGTGTGTGTGTGTGTGTGTGTGTGTGTGTGTGTGTGTGTGTGTGTGTGTGTGTGTTCTTGCCCAGCTACATTTGTGAGAATCAGTTAGGATTTGGGTTTAAGGTCAAAGTTACAATTATGGTTAGGGTAAGGATTAAAGTTGGGCATGTAGTTGGGGGTACGAAATAATTGTACGTTGTCAAGGAAGAGTCATCACAACTATAGACATGCGTACCAACGTGTGAGAGTGGTGTTGAATGAAGCTGTAACGTCAGGACTCTTCCCATCTTCCCAATAAAAAAGTTGGCTGTATGCTTAAAGCTAACCTTAAGTCCAAACTTGATGTAGACTTCATACATACACACAAAAAAAAGATAATATCTGGGTGGCGTGGCGGTCTATTCCGTTGCCTACCAACACGGAGATCGCCAGATGGAGTCTCCATGTTGCCTCCAGCTTGGTCGGGCATCCCTGTAAACACAATTGGCCGTGTCTGCGGGTGGGAAGCCGGATGTGGGTATGTGTCCTGGTCGCTGCACTAGCACCTCCTCTGGTCAGTCGGGGCGCCTGTGCGGGGAGGAGGGGGGAATAGCATGATCCTCCCATGCGCTACGTCCCCCTGGCGAAACTCCTCACTGTCAGGTGAAAAGAAGCAGATGGCGACTCCATGTGTATCGGAGGAGGCATGTGGTAGTCTGCAGCCCTCCCCGGATCGGCAGAGGAGGTGGAAGAGTGGAGCAATTGGACAGATACAATTGGGGGGGAAATCCACAAAAAAAATAATTGCAGAGACAGACATGGAATAATGGGGGTATGGGTTGTAGAAAGGGAGACGTAGAGCAATAGACAGGGTCTTGTCACTTCTGGAATTTTCCCTCTCGAGCATCCAAGTAGTGTTTGCAATGGATGATTCGGTTATGAATATGTAGGGATGTTTTTAGTTAGATTTCAAACATTATTATTATGCACTCAGTAACGTTTGCCATGTAATTTGTCAAGAGAATGGCCGTGACCTTTGAAATTAATCATTTGAATTGTAAATTTTGTGAGTTTGAGCAAATGCTCAAATAGTGAATAATTTCTAAAGAAAACATATAAAATTCCATTTTGCAATTGATTATGTTGAATTTTAACATTCGAATCCAGAATACATTGGTATTCAGAATTAACGATTTTATTTTAGGGATATATGTCTTTCTGGTAGTGAGTATACGCTGCACTATTTATTTTCATTACCTCCCAGTTTGGATCCCCTTGGGGTGGCCTAAGCTGACCCCACATAGAGAAATTCTGTTTATCTCATTTTGCAGAACAATGTGGACAGTTGACAGATATTCCTATTCAGGGCAACTTGAGATCAACTTCATCTTTTCATGGTCCCAGCAGAGGAATTCTGGGTTTGCAGCCAGGCTTGCCCCACATATACTATATTGAGTGATCCAATCTGGTTCTTGGGGACCCACGGTACTGCAGGTGTTGTATTGTGCCAGGTAGTTAATTGAGTTCACTTGTTGTGTCAGATACTCCAGCCATCTAATCAGGGAGATTTTAGACCTGGCACAATAAGTGAATATATGATTAACTTCCTGGCAAAATTCTAAACCAACAGTGCTTGGCGGTCCGGAGGATTGGTTTGAGAGCGCCTGCCATAAATGCGGCACAATGTATTAACAGCATCATATGGACAAAGGCAAAATATTCCCTCGCCAAAAGGGCAGATGCGCCAAATATGTGCAAAGTGCAGATATGCAGACAATGGGGGGGGGGGGGGCACACTTACAGGGAGCAGCGTAACTGAATGAATCCATAAAAATTACCCATTATATCATCATCAGAAGTAATAATGACCAATTTACATAATGAACATCTCACCTTTAATTTTACGGTATGGACAAAGCCGAACCACCGGTGCGTAATTTGGTCTAATGATCTGATAATTGTCAGTAACCACAAATCTTGTTGATGCTTGACTACCCAAATATCCAGTGAGAACTAACGCCAGTATCATAGCACTATTATTGATAGACAGGTTTCCTTTAGTGGTTTTAGCTCTTCATGCATGGCTACCTTAGAATTACTTTGGGCGTTTTGCGGGGAAAAAAACTCCTTAAAACACAGGAAGCATTGTCCTCATCCTCAGTTGTTTCGCAGCATCACAAAATGAACCAAAGAGCGTTATAATTTTTTTTTTTCATTTGAAATCCCATGCCAGGAATAAAAGAAATAAAAAAGCCCTATAGGGTCAGTGAGAGTTGATTTTGCAGGCGTTGTCACAAATCCATATTGTGCAGCTCTCATCGCCATCTCCCCATTCTCGCCGCCGCCTCCTCAGCAACGGACTGCCAAAATTAATAGTGCTCCGCTCATGATTAATGACATTTAGCCCACAAACTGTGACAGTGATGAGGATGAAGGGGGAAAATGGGAGGGAGGAGCACCTAAAGGGCTAGCACTGGGAGAGGGAGGGAACCACAAGGCCGGTCCGCTGCGAGCCTGAAGGCAAGGTCCGTCCACGGTCTGGGAACTAATCCAGGTGGGCCGGGTTGAATCATAATGGACTTAATCCAAAGAGCCTGTATAAAACGTGATTGAAGTAGCCCAGGGAGATGAGCGGGCCCGGGGAAAGAGGGAGCACTCGTGCTGACCTTCAGCCAGCTGTACCACAGAAGAAGTCCTTTTTGAATTCTGGGAAGCACCTGTAAATCAATACGCCGTCTATGCATACTAAATTTGAAAGGTTTTAGTAGGCATATTTTTCACCGGCATCAGCATACTGAAAATGCCATGGTACACTGTTTTCTGGGTTTCATCAAGCAAGTCTTGACCCTGTGACCTCAGCTGCCATGGTATAATTACACATTCATAGGAAAATAACCACAACTTGACGCCAGTCAGGACCAAGGCTACGGTATGTTTGATTACAGCGTGTTGAAAATGTCAGGTTCTGTAGTCGTATTTTCCGGACTCTTACCACAACAGAATAGCTGGGAAAGTACTTAACTCGACATACTGAGAAAAGTTTTCTTTTTGTTGTTGAATGACCGAACTCAAGGCAGAGTTCTCCATCTTGCCACGGTTAACGCCGCAAGCAAGAGAAGCTCGCCGGCACGCACACGGTTGTCAGTTTGAGTCCCGGGACTGACTGAATAATCAATCTTGGTTGGACCTGGGCTGGCAAATGAAAGGTTTGGTTGAATCAGCGGACCAGATAACAACCAAGGCGAAGCACTTCACCTCCAGCAGCGCTGCTCTGTGGCTGACGCTGTGCCGCTCCCAGACTGGCCAGCGAAGTGACAAATCCACTTTAACGAAATGATCAATAAACTTGAACTTGACTAGAAGATCGGGAGGGAGCAGGATCGTCTCACCTTCTTTTCGTCTCGCCGTTTTTCTCTGGATCGTCGCTGATCATCACGGTGAAGATATTATTCCTCTGCAGTGTCACAACTCCAAAAGTGATTTCTTAAACAGGAACTGGAACAGATTAGCTTTTGGGCTATTGTGTGCTTCAATGTCAAATCTTACTATCTCAACACCTGGCTCTTGGTGTGTGCTCTGTGTTTTTGTTGCGGGTCATTGTGTGAGTGTCTTTGTGTGTTTATCAATGTGCATCTGTGAGCACGCCACTGTCTTTTCACATGTGCCCTTTTGTTATATGTTCGTTTGCATGTTTGTGTGCCTACAAGTCCTTCTTCATCTACATCCCCATGTCCAACCTTGAAACGCTTATCAATGTGTGTGTGTGTGTGTGTGTGTGTGTGTGTGTGTGTGTGTGTGTGTGTGTGTGTGTGTGTGAGCATGTGTTTGACTGTGTCTGTGTGTCAGCTATGAAGAATCTATTTCCTTCCCTGCGGCAGAACCCACCAATCACATCCCTCCATCATCTCTCTTCATTACGTATTCATGAGTTTCTGTGTCTGCAGGGCTGTGATTGGCTGCTAATGAACAACTGGGGCCATCATCAGTCAGACAGTGCTACAGCAACAAAATCAGTCAGTCAGCACAATAGAAACACCAGTCAACCACTGGTACAGGAACATTATTCAAGTAGCACAGTGAAACGCCGTTCGCCTCAGGGAGGTTTGTTGGATATTGTCAACTGTATGTTCTTTCGATATGGCTCTCGTGATATCTGAAGACTACTTGTGTCTGAAATGACAGCGGTGTCTTGCATGACTAATTACAGGTTGCTCTGGATAATTATGCCAAAGGGAAACAGAACATTAATGTGGAACATGTAGCATTTCCTAATCTAAATATCATCGATTTGTATGAATAAATTCAGGGATCCTTTCCCCTGTCGGCCCTGACCACGGGTACATCAGTCAAACTGAGCACTGAGACGTTGGACCTCAGGGAGTTGGTATGGGCTCATAAATCCACGAACTAGCCTCTTATAATCCTTCATATTGTTTAAGGGGAGTTTGTTTGCCCTGCACCGGCTCTCATCCTGCTGCTGTTATTTACTGTTTAGTTTAGATTAGATGATTAGAATGAAGTTTTATAGCACCGGGGGGGGGAGGTGCTGCAGCCTTAAATTCAATTCTAATAAAATGAATCACGATGCATGAAAATGGAAAAGAAATAAAAGAGGCATGCATGTAAAACAAAACAACTATTAAAGCATATCAAATTAAAATGTGTCCCAGAACATAGCATCAACACAAGACCATCGGAATTGTTGTATTTTATTTTATTTTATTTCCCAGGTTCCCTTAAAAGTAAACAGTAATTATGATGTATGTGGTAATGTTGGGGGACTGCCCAGGATGTAAGATAGCAGGGACAAGTGTGTAAAGTTTTTCTTGAATTTGCAAAGTCATGCAAACATACGTTCATCTTGGTATAGCAACGCCAACTTTCTACCGAGATGGCACTGTGAGCCAGTATCAATCAGTCAATCAATCAATCAATCAATCAATCAATCAATCAATCAATCAATCAATCAATCAAGTTGCATTTTATGGGCAAATGTACAGCTATGGAGTTGTTATGAACTTATTATTTCTCATGCTTTGTTATTCTGCCCTTGCTATAAGGTAGACATGATAGCTAGCTTGGCAGATAGCTAAACAGCTTCCTTAATAAACATCCAGGAGACAGCAGGTAAGTTTATGGTGTTTACTGTCAAAAGCACTGTAAAACTGAAATACAATATAAAAAAAAAACAAACAAAACAGTTCACAACTTGTAATGTGTTTGACACTTGCTTTCACGTTAACAAACACTGAATCATAAATTATGAGGGGCCGTATAGGCCATATTCCATACTTTACCTCTCACATACATATGTGATTGAATGCTCTCACATACTTATGGGAAATACTCTCTCATACTACTGAAAATCCTCTTACATACAACTATTGCATTTCAGTATGTGAGAGGATTTTCAGTAGTATGTGAGAGGATTTCACATATGTATATGTGAGAGGTAAAGTATGGAATATGGCCTATATGGCCTCTCATAATAAATTGCTATACACAACACAAACGCACATCAACATGTGCTGGGATTTACCATTAATTAGTGACCACAGCTGGCTAACGATTAGCGCAAATGCTAACTTAACATAGGAAAAGCCATACACAAGATAACGTGATTAGCATCGCTATCGTCCTTCAGTTTACCTCACAAACTAATAACTTTTCCATATAACTATCGCAGGTGAGTGTCACAAAAAAGTAAGTATTTAAATCAGATATCACTGATTACTTATAGACATAAGTACTTTAGGGTTCAGGCAGAGAAAAATGAATGGAGGAGAAAGAAGAAGAACAGCTGTGCTTGTAAAGCTTTTCCAGTGCAAGTCAAACTACGGCAAGTCTACATGGATAAACGGTCAACACTCTGCAAACACAACAACCCATTACAATATCTTCACACCTCATCACTGATTTGATCTGATTGATTGAGATTTGACATTTAATAGGTTGTACCTTGTAGTCCAACGGCCGATAGATTCTCAGTTTAATTTTAACTTTTTCCAAGAACTATTCTCTCAACAATCTTGCAAGATACAGTGGTTGAATATCTGCAAGATGGCATCATTAACACATCTCATAGTAGGAAATAGGAACAAACAACAAAAGATTGACGAACAACCAAACTATCATTACCTGCATTGTCTGCATACCTAACAAAAGGCTGTTAGGGCGGCACGGTGGCCCAGTGTTTAGCATTGGTGCCTCACAGCAAGAAGGTCCTGGATTTGAACCCCAGGCTGTTCCAGGTCATTTCTGTTTGGAGTTTGCATGTTCTCCCCGTGTCTGCGTGTGTGTGTGCTCCGGTTTTCTCCCACCATCAAGAAGACATGCATGTTAGGGTTAATACTCCTATCTGTGTCCCTGAGCAAGGCAATGGAAAGAAGAACTGGAGTTGGTCCCCGGGTGCTGCAGCTGCCACTGCTCCTATACAATAGGATGGGTTAAATGCAGAGAACAAATTTCATTGTACAAATACAATGACAAATTAAGTGGCTTTCTAAAAGGTATTCAACTCATTTAGCATGGAAAGTCTCTTCTGCCCAACAATAAAAACTTTTGTGCTTAAAATATCATTAGTAGGTATATTACTAGTAGTTATCAGCTATGTCAAAGAACCTTCACGGCCTCTGACGTGAAACCGCTAACTAATTCAGCCCCGATGGGTTGAAGTATCATAGGGGTAACATCGGCATAGATCCGGCCCTATATGAATCATTCATTATCATTTCTACTTGTATTTGCTTGTTAACCAGTTGAATTTTAATGCTAAGTTTTGAATGACAACACCGATATGGCTGCCTTGGGTACTATTCTTTATACCACCATTGTTAATTCAGTCCAGACTGTTATTGCTTGTTGTCAGTAGCCCCAAAAAACAAAACAAAACTTTTTTTTTTTTTTTAGGTAAAACTCACATGGCATCCAACCCACAAATGGCTAATTCTCTCTGGGAGCGCTGGATACCTGTGTTTTCAGGTGTTACCTACTGGGGAAACTGAACGCCAATGTCGGTTAACAACAGAAAATGAGTGAAAATGTGTTTTCCATTGGGCTGAATCCAAACTGGACTTGGCCATGATACGTGGTTGTGAAATATGATCACAGTGTGTTTTCTGGTGTTAATGGAATATATTTTAGATTTGGATCAGGACTAATTGGCGTTCCTCAGACTCTGGGTCCCAGGAAGGTGCGTTATTCCAAAAAATATGGTGTTGCTTGCACTGAAATACGGTTTACTTAAAATGCATTATATCAGCACTGAAATATGGTTGGTTTTACTTCGTCTTCTCCGTGTCGTGAAAAATGGTTTTGTTGAATGTGTATTCTGTTTGTTCTGACATATGGTTTAGTAAAATGCAGCTTCCCCTCCATCTGCTGTTTGCAGTGGCGCCGAGGCTGCTTGTAGGCTTGAATATTAACAGCTGCATATTCAGCTGTGGCGCATATTCACTCCGCTCAGGTCTTCTGATGCATATTAACAGGGGGCTGACACAATGAGCTCTGCATTTGGAAAAGGGGGGGGGGGAAGATCTGGTTTTTAACTGTTTCTAATCTGTTTAACCCCTCAGATTTGCCTGCCCTTAACAAAGAATACCCACAATGCTTACCTTGATTTTTACAAATTTAGGGCCCAGATCATTTTTTCCCCCCATGGCTGGCCTTAAACTTCCTTTACCCCTGTTAAGACACAAGATACAACTGATCTATAGGTGAAGCGATGGATGGATGGATAGATAGATGTGATGGGATGGATAGATAGATGTGATGGGATAGATAGATAGATAGATAGATAGATAGATAGATAGATAGATAGATAGATAGATAGATAGATAGATAGATAGATAGATAGATAGATAGGTGGAGGGGGGGATGGACGGATGGATGGATGGATAGACATAGATAGATAGATAGATAGATAGATAGATAGATAGATAGATAGATAGATAGATAGATAGATAGATAGATAGATAGGGGGAGGGAGGGATGGACGGATTGATGGATGGATAGATAGATAGATAGATAGATAGATAGATAGATAGATAGATAGATAGATAGATAGATAGGTGGAGGGAGGAAGGGATGGGTGGATGGATAGATATATAGATAGATAGGTGGAGGGATGGACAGATAGATAGATAGATAGATAGATAGATAGATAGATAGATAGATAGATAGATAGATAGATAGATAGATAGATAGATAGATAGATAGGTGGAGGGGGGGATGGACGGATGGATGGATGGATAGACATAGATAGATAGATAGATAGATAGATAGATAGATAGATAGATAGATAGATAGATAGATAGATAGGGGGAGGGAGGGATGGACGGATTGATGGATGATAGATAGATAGATAGATAGATAGATAGATAGATAGATAGATAGATAGATAGATAGATAGATAGATAGATAGATAGGTGGAGGGAGGAAGGGATGGGTGGATGGATAGATATATAGATAGATAGGTGGAGGGATGGACAGATAGATAGATAGATAGATAGATAGATAGGTAGATAGATAGATAGATAGATAGATAGATAGATAGATAGATAGATAGATAGATAGGTAGGTAGGTAGGTAGGTAGGTAGGTAGGTAGGTAGGTAGGTAGGTAGGTAGGTAGGTAGGTAGGTAGGTAGGTAGGTAGGTAGGTAGGTAGGTAGGTAGGTAGGTAGGTAGGTAGGTAGGTAGGTAGGTAGGTAGGTAGGTAGGTAGGTGGAGGGAGGGAGGGATGGATGGATGGATAGATATATAGATAGATAGGTGGAGGGATGGACAGATAGATAGATAGATAGATAGATGGATAGATATTGCTTTGAAAATGTCTCAAGCGAACCTTAAAGTGGAGATGATTTGCACATCAGCAGCAGCAGCTAACATCATGATGCTGTGTCTCTATGCTCAATAACCCAGGTACGAAAACCAGACAGGTGAATCAGTTCATCTGGACACCAACGTTTGTGTCCAGATGAACTGATTCAACTTCCTGTGCTCATGATGCTCTGTTATTTTGGTTTTGCATTTAGGTTATCCCGGCATTCAGAGTAAACCAGCTCTGCCTTGTGTGTGTTGCTGTGAGGCGTCTGTAGGAAGACGTGATGAATGAGCTGACAGGGAACGGTGCTCATTAAAGCCACAACTAAAAGTAACACTCAAACTGGTTCCCCTCAACAGTGGCATGTCTACAATAGTCATATGTCTTACTGTGTGACTTCAAGCGCTGTTTATGTGTTTTAAACTTAAATTGAGGGTGCACATGTTTTAATGAGATGCATAATCCTGTGGCCTGTGAAACCCAATCAAACCATTAAAGGCATAAATTGAAATATAGCAGGGTTTTTTTTCTCTTTAACCCCATGAAAGAGTCAGTTGTTTGTTTTTGCATATCTGTATATATATATATAGAGAGAGAGAGAGAGAGAGAGAGAGAGAGAGAGAGAGAGAGAGAGAGAGAGAGAGAGAGAGAGAGAGAGAGAGAGAGAGAGAGAGAGCGAGCGAGCGAGAGAGAGCGGGACAAAATGACAATTTTGACAACATAATTTACAACTTGCTGTGGCCTGAATGTTCAAACACATCTTTATATGTTGTTTCCCAGCTGTTCCAGCTAAGAGCCGTTAGGAAACACTGAGATTCTGTGTTGTTGAAATACCAGATTTCTGATCCGATTTGAATCTCTATGGCAAAATGTAAATAAGCAGACGAAAAAGAAGCCTTTTATAGCATATGCAAGTTGATTGATATAAACTTTGGGGTAGTTTACATGCAAATGAAGCTTGCAAAAAGCAATAACGTTCACCGTTGTGTTTTAAGGTGGATTTTCTCCATGAAGTCGGTGGAAGCCTTCAAGTGTAGCCTTCATGCAAGGATGCTCATCTTATTATGATGCATATTATTTTGTTAAACTGCCACATTATTATGCCTGTGCTGTTTTCTGCAGCTGTGTTATGTGCACAGCGTCCCTTAGAGGCAGCAGTAAGCAGTGGTGATGTATGAGTTGTCGAGGAGGATTCTCATTAAAGATGTGTTTTGAGAATTATGTAAATATTGAGAGGTAAACACTCATTTGTTCATTATGGGCTTGACATGCAAACGAAAACCAAGCCCTTTATCTCTATGTTAGCCCACCAAAACTTGGATAGATAGATAGATAGATAGATAGATAGATAGATAGATAGATAGATAGATAGATAGATAGATAGATAGATAGATAGATAGATGTGATGAGATAGATAGATAGATAGATAGATAGATAGATAGATAGATAGATAGATAGATAGATAGATGTGATGGGATAGATGTGATGGGATAGATAAATAGATAGATAGATAGATAGATAGATAGATAGATAGATAGATAGATAGATAGATAGATAGATAGATAGATAGATAGATAGATAGATAGATAGATAGATAGATAGATAGATAGATAGATAGATAGATAGATGGATGGATAGATAGACAAATAGATAGATGATGGATGGTGGATGGATAGATGGATAGATAGATAGATAGATAGATAGATAGATAGATAGATAGATAGATAGATAGATAGATAGATGATCAAATAATTGTAGTTTGCAGACATTTCATAGATCAATTAATGGCATAATTAGAAAGAACTCGAGGTTGGTGAGTCTGCGTCTTTCTCCTTTGTCTTGCTGTCTCTCACTAGCTTTTTCTGTTACACACACACACACACACACGCACAATTTGTGTTGACTCTGTCACCTTAAACCATTTGCCTAACATGTTTAAGACATATTGCGTTAATGGAATATTGGCGCTGTCAGTGTGTGTAGGTGGTCGTTTTACAAAAGTCAGTCAGCTGTCGGATCATTAATTCCCATGCTAAGATGTCACTTCGGTAAGTAGAACAGCAGTGATGTATGGACCATGTTGTGTAGCCACCTCACAACATTAAGCTAAGTGTTAGCATGGAATATATATATGATTTAATGTCGCCATGGTAACCAGAGCAGGGTACTATTAGCATGTGTTCATTTTATAGCCATTCGTATTAATACCAAAAATTAACCTTATACTAAATATATTAGTTTAAATTATATATATATATATATATATACACACACAAACACACACACACACATACACACACAGTAAAGAGAATACTACTGATGTCTGTATGTGTGTATGAGTAGCCGTTGTAAACATTAGGCTAATTGTGAGCACATTAGCTTACATGTTATTTGTCAGCCAGCAGTACATTAGGCTGCCAAGTCATTATGAAAACAATACATGTCACGTCATCCGTCAGACATTCATTAGGGTCACTTTTCATCGTGCCGTGTCAGTTAGGACAAGATATTTATGTTTGTAATGTTTTCATAATTCATGCTGATAACGTGACCATTAATTTGATAGGGCCGGTTGAAACAGGCAGTTTAACCGGAGCCCGGGTGAGTCTGTAGTATACGTCACGCGTCAGCGTTTCATCTAAAGACAGTACGGTGATCGGCGAACATGAGAAGAGATGTTTTATCAGGGACCTGGATCTGGCTGTCACACGCTGCCGTGTTTCATCTTGTCCTGGGTTGTACCTGAATCACGGCGACTAATGGACGTATATTTTCTATTAATCAGTGTGTGATTGCTGTGATATCACAATTACATTATTGTTACTTTAATTAAAGATGCAATTTCCTTTACCAGCTTCCAGCAAATTGCCCAAACATCGGAGATGTGTGTGTGTGCGCACGTGCGAGTGCGAGTGAATGAGCGAGTGTGTGAACAAGTGGGTGACGGAGTGAGTGTGGGAGGGAGGGAGTGAGTGAGTGAGCATTTCAAATAAACCAAAGCTCCAAATGCTGAAATCATTTCTCTCTCTCTCTCTCTCTCTCTCTCTCTCTCTCTCTCTCTCTCTCTCTCTCTCTCTCTCTCTCTCTCTCTCTCTCTCTCTCTCTCCCTCTCACTTTCTCTCTCTTTCTCATCTCCACCATTTTAACCTTCCTTTTGCCTGGTAACTTGCTGTTCTCTTCTCTCTCTCAACATTGTGAGGGAGAAGAATGTTTTTTTTATTTATTTTTTTTACTTGTTTCTATTTGTTTACTAGACGCTTAATCTGTTTTTTTTTTCTTTTTCCAGTCTGTTCTCTGATTTTCTCCTCTTTTCTGTATTCTGTTCTCTTCTGCAGTGAAGCGATCAGTAGATTTTAAATCGCGGGGCGTTAAATTATTCCCTGGCAAAGACTCCAGCAACAAGTTTTCAATCTGTGAGTTCACATCTTAATGTCCCTTTGATTATGGTTTATGAACTAACCTGTGATGGCTTGCTTTGCCCTGAATTAACTTCATTTTTGGCTTGCTTTTACTTTATCGTTCTGCTTTCATTTTCTTGGTGTTGGCCCTTATAAAGAGACTGTCATTTTCAACACATCTGTGCAGCACACGTCACCAGTCAACGTCAAACGCAATGTGTGGTAGTAGTAGTAAGTCACACTTACATGCTGCTGCAAAGTTGAGTTGCAGGGTCGCATTGAAATGTTGCAAGCTGACGCACGTCTGGATGTGTTGAAAACGGTACAGGCTTTGTAAATGTGTGCCGCCTTGCATTTTGCTGGACTGTTCTTGGTCTTGCCTTGCTGTGTTTGGTGTCTGGCTTCTGTGGTTGGGTCACGTGACTTCAGCTGATGCATGGATTTCATGGCTTGCTTTATTTGATGTGTTTAAACGTGACTTGTAATGTGCTGAATCACAGCATGGTGCAGGGCTCGCTCTGGGTTTGTCTCAGACATGGGGATCAGCTCTGCTGCTCACCTTTTGTCATGCCTCCTCTTCTCTCTTCTCTTCTCTTTTCTTGTCCTCCCTTCTCTCCTCTCCTCTTCTCTCCTGTCCTCTTCTCTTCTTCTCTTCTCTTGTCCTCTCTTCTCTCCTCTCCTCTTTTCTTGTCCTCTCCTCTTTTCCTGTCCTCTCTTCTCTCCTGTCCTCTTCTCTCTTCTCTTGTCCTCTCTTCTCTCCTCTCCTCTTTTCCTGTCCTCTCCTCTTTTCCTGTCCTCTCTTCTCTCCTGTCCTCTTCTCCTCTCCTCTCCTCTTTTCTTGTCCTCTCTTCTCTCCTTTCTCTTCTCCTCTCCTCCTCCTCTCTCCTCTTCTCCTCCTCTCTCCTCCTCTCCTCTTCTCTTTTCTCTTTTCATGTCCTCTCTTCTCTTATCATCTCCTCTCCTCTTCTCTTCTCTTCTCTTGTCCTCTCTTCTCTCCTCTCCTCTTTTCTTGTCCTCTCTTCTCTCCTGTCCTCTTCTCCTCTCCTCTTCTCTTCTCTTTTCTTGTCATCTCTCCTCTCCTCTCCTCTTTTCTTGTCCTCTCTTCTCTCCTCCTTTCTCTTCTCCTCTCCTCTCCTCCTCTCTCCTCCTCTCCTCTTCTCTTTTCATGTCCTCTCTTCTCTTATCATCTCCTCTCCTCTTCTCTTCTCTTGTCTTGTCCTCTCTTCTCTTTTCTTATTGTCTCTTGTCTTCTTGTCTCGTCTTCTCTTTTCTCTTCTCTTCTCTTTTCTTCTTGTCATCTTGTCTTGTCTTCTCGTCTTCTCTTCTCATCTTCTCTTCGCTCATCTCTTCTTTTCTCTTCTCTTTTTGTCTTTTCTCATCTCTTGTCTTCTTGTCATCTTTTCTCTCAACTCTTCTGTTTTCTCTTCTCTCCTCTTTTCTCTTGCCTTGTCTTCTCTTCTCCTCATCTCTTGTCTTCTCTCCTCTTCCCATCTTCTCTTCTCTCATCTCTTCTCTTCTCCTCTTTTCTCTTGTCTTCTCTTCTCTCCTCATCTCTGCTTTTCTCTTCTCTTCTTCTTGTCTCTTGTCTTCTCTTTTCTTCTCTTCCCTTCTCTCCTCTCCTCTTCTCTTAGGAACTCATCTCTATGTCTCTAGAGTTTTCAGATAAGTCATGGAGGCATCTTAGGCGTCACTGAGTTCCTTCATGTTGAAGTCAGTAAATACAATCTGAAGAGGGGAAACAACCTTCCCAGTTGTTCCTCATAGATATTCACACACAACGTCTCAGTTCAGGAGCAACAGTTTGATCGCTCACACTCACTTTACCATATACCATATATTATTTACTATTTACCTACTTATACTATTTAACGCTTAATGCACTTATTTACTATTGGACCAAACTCCCAAAGACTCCAATAACAATAGCTGAGACAAACCGTTAAGGGGAAGGAAAAAAAATGAAAAAGTATTCAATTGTAATTTTGTCAACCAGGTCCTTTCTAATTGTGTTTCCACCATCACTGGTTTTGTTTAGCGGGTGTTCCTTTTCTAAATGGTTGACACGTCATCTTGAGTCGGGACTCTTCAGTCTGAGAGCCTGGACTGAGACCATCAAGGATCCGGTGGTGTTTAATGCTGTGGAAGTTACTTGACTCGATGATAAGATGGCCACCTCGAGTGTATAATTTGAATCCATCTGAAAACTTGAGGCATCGCTTCAAAGGGGAGCGGGAACATGCACAAGTGCCGTAGATCTCAAACAAAATATTTTTAAAAAAAGCTTCAGCTCTTGAGCCGGTGTGCCGGAAGATGCCGTTTACTTAAAGACACAGTTTCCACTTAAACCTTCAAATTTTTTCACCTCTAACCCCTTCTCCCTCCTCTCTCTCATCCCCCCTCTCTCATCTGTCTTTCATCTCTTCACCATTCATACACACACACACACACCACACACACAGTATATGAGGGTCAACACTTTGTATCCTCTATATATTAATGCTAACATTGATGTGTTTGATGGCTTTGCTGTCTAGTTAGACCACAATCATTACTGGCCTGTTAAGTGGCACCCTAATGCTTTGGGTTTTTTCTTTTGGACGGGGGGGGTTCCCCTTTTTCCCCCCCATCGTACCCGTCCAGTTAACCCACTCTTCCGAGCCGTCCCGGTCACTGCTCCTGCTCCACCCCCTCTACTGATCCGGGGAGGTGCTGCAGACTACCACATGCCTCCTCCGATACATGTGGAGTCGCCAGCCGCTTCTTTTCACCTGACAGTGAGGAGTTTCACCAGGGGGACGTAGCGCGTGGGAGGATCATGCTATTCCCCCCAGTTCCCCCTCCTGACCGACCAGAGGAGGCGCTAGTGCAGCGACCAGGACCACATAACTCACATCCGGCTTCCCACCCGCAAACACGGCCAATTGTGTCTGTCGGGACGCCTGACCGAGCCGGAGGTAACACGGGGATTTGAACCGACAACCCCCGTGTTGGTTGGCAACGGAATAGACCGCCACGCTACCCGGACGCCCTGTGGCACCCTCATGCTAATTGCTGGTCTAATGCCTGTCATTTAGCTTCACAAGTACATGAATACACACAAGCATGTATGCACGCTCGTGCACACGTGCATGTTCTTCTGGAGCTTCTAGGTTGTGGTTGACCTGCACTCTGTTAGAGAGCTTATTTACAGGCACGCACATAAGCATGGAGGGTTTTTGGCCATACATGAAAACACAGCAACACTTAACACTCTCACATGCACACACAGATAGACACAGGCCCAGTTTACACTAGAGCTAACTGGTTGTCGCACCCCATTTTGGAGCTTAAGCCAGGCAAGTTGACAATCTGGCGGGATATTACAGGGAGCAACACATGGTAGCGAGGAGTCCTGGTGGAAACAGGTAGTCGCAATGGAAGGTGACTCCAGCTTCTATGCAAATGAGTTTGGCTGTGCATGTTTGGACGGGACCAGGAGTTGACAATAGTATTTGATGTGCAGTAATTAACTGCACAAAGCTCCCTGAGCGTTTCATTCTCCTTCAAAACAATGCCGCGGGTGGCAGATTGTGTTTCAGTTTGGATGGGCAGACTCTTGTTTTGTGCCGCGTTGGCTGCCAGAGAAGACGCAAACGTGTCTTCTCTCAGCAGAAATAAGCAAGGCTTGAGTGGCCGTGTCAATATTTCTCGAAGTTAGAGATCACATTTACACCGGCCTTGTACATCTGAAATGCAAGATTTATGTTCAGCACCAATAAACTTACTGACGGCGTTGTAAGTACTGGGAGGAGTCCTGTTACACTCTCGCACACTCGCGTGCACACACACACACACACACACACACACACATACAGGGAATACGAATTTGGAAAGACACACTCACCCCATGTTTGAGATGTTCCTCAACTGCTACCTTGCCCATTCGATCTATTGTAATGCATGCTTGGTTGTGATTATTTTGTGTGTGTGTGTGTTTGTGTGTTTATGTGCATTGTAATGATTGTCACAGATTTCAGTTGATGACTTAGAGGAGAAAGAACAAGAGACGTAGACAGAAAGAGGAGAGGCTGTTGACAGGTTGCAAAGTCATGGTTTGTGTTTGGCTCTGCAGATGTTTATCTGTATGTTAATTAGTCCGGCTCTGATTGGCTCAAAGGTTAATTTTCTCTGCTCTGATTGGTTCAACTCTCCACTGGTGAAGCTAGCCAAGTGGACAAACAGTATGTATATGTGCAGCTATAGGAACTACGTGTGTGTGTGTGTGTGTGTGTGAGAGAGAGATAGAGAGAGAGATAGATGGAGAGAGAGAGATTGTTAAGATTAAAAGTGTATAGAATATGTACACTCCAGTTGGCACGCATGGCCACTGCATATGCATGCTCTGCACACTGTGTGTGTGTTCTCCAGGAATGTATGTATGTCTTTATAACATTTCTGGGGAATCTCAATGTGTATCTGCACGGGTGCCTCTCAAAAAATTTGAATATTGTGGAAAAGTTCATTATTTTCCGTAATTTAATTCAAAAAGTGAAACTTTCATATATTCTAAATTCATTACACACAAAGTGAAATATGTAAATATGTCAAGCCTTTTTTGTTTTAATCTTGATGATTATGGCTTACAGCTCATGAAAATCAAAAACCCAGTATCGCAAAATATTAGAATATTACATAAGACCAATCAAAAAAAAGGATTTATAATACAGAAATGTCGACCTTCTGAAAAGTATGTTCATTTATGCACTCAATACTTGGCCGGGGCTCCTTTTGCACGAATTACTGCATCAATGCGGCGTGGCATGGAGACAGTCCGCCTGTGGCGCTGCTGAGGTGTTATGGAAGCCCAGGTTGCTTTGATAGCGGCCTTCGGCTCGTCTGTGTTGTTGGGTCTGGTGTCTCTCATCTTCCTCCTGACATACCCCATAAGCCACAGGAGGTCATTGCTGAAAGGGCTGGCTGTTCGCAGAGTGCTGTATCAAAGCATGTCCATGGAACGTTGACTGGAAGGGAAAAGTGTGGTGGGAAAAGGTGCTCAAGCAACAGGGATGACCGCAGCCTTGAGAGGATTTTCAAGCAAGGCCAATTCAGGAACTTGGGGGAGCTTCACAAGGACTGGACTGAGGCTGGAGTCAGTGCATCAAGACCCACCACGCACAGACGTGCCCAGGAACTGGGCTACAAGTGTCGCATTCCTAGTGTCAAGCCACTCCTGAACCAGAGACACCATCAGAAGCGTCTTACCTGGGCTAAGGAGAAAAAGAACTGGACCGTTGGTCAGTGGTCCAAAGTCCTCTTTTCAGATGAGAGTAAATGTTGCATTTCATTTGGAAATCAAGGTCCCAGAGTCTGGAGGAAGAGTGGAGAGGCACAGAATCCAAGTTGCTTGAAGTCCAGTGTGAAGTTTCCACAATCAGTGATGATTCGGGGGTGCCATGTCATCTGCTGGTGTTGGTCCACTGTGTTTCATCAAGCCCAGAGTCAACACAGCCGTCTACCAGGAGATTTTAGAGCACTTCACGCTTCCGTCTGCTGACAGGCATTATGGAGATGCCGATTTCATTTTCCAGCAGGACTTGACACCTGCCCACAGTGCCAAAACTACCATGGTATTACTGTGCTTGATTGGCCAGCCAACTTGCCTGACCTGAACTCCATAGAGAATCTATGGGGTATGTCAAGAGGAAGATGAGAGACACCAGACCCAACAATATAGACGAGCCGAAGGCCGCTATCAAAGCAACCTGGGCTTCCCTAACACCTCAGCAGCGCCACAGGCTGACTGCCTCCATGCCACGCCGCATCGATGCAGTAATTCGTGCAAAAGGAGCCCCGGCCAAGTATTGAGTGCATAAATGAACATACTTTTCAGAAGGTAAACATTTCTGTATTATAAATCCTTTTTTTTTTATTGGTCTTATGTAATATTCTAATATTTTGAGACACTGGGTTTTTGATTTTCATGAGCTGTAAGCCATAATCATCAAGATTAAAACAAAAAAGGCTTGACATGTTTCGCTTTATGTGTAATGAATCTAGAATATATGAAAGTTTCACTTTTTGAATTAAATTGCGGAAAATAATGAACTTTTCCACAATATTGTAATTTTTTTGAGATGCATTTGTGTTTATTTATGTGTGCACAAATGCGGCATGGTTGTGTAGACAAATGTGCATGCATTTGTGAGTTTCTGTGTGCGTACGTGCGCGTGTGTGTGCGTGCATGCATGTGTGTGTGTGTGTTTGTGTGTGTCCATGTGCATTGCTTATACTGTAACCAGTCCCTCGGTTGTGACGTTAATAGTCCAGATGGTCAAATTAGCCGCTCCACCAAAGCAACAAACTATTTCAACACACTCCCACATATACATACACACAAACACACACACACACACACACCAACACACAGTCACAGACACAGAGCAAGGGCTGCCTGCTGAGTCTGTTGATATGGACTAAACACATACATAAACAAATATGCGTGCCAGTCAGCTCACCTAAAGGGCTTGGTTGAGTACACCGATCAGCCAAAACATTAAAACCACCTGCCTAATAGTGTGCAGGTCCCCCTCGTACCTCCAAAACAGCTCTGACCCATCGAGGCATGGACTCCACAAGCCCTCTGAAGGTGTCCTCTTGTATCTGGCACTAAGACCTTAGCAGCAGATCCTTTAAGTCCTGGGGTCTCCGTGGATCGGACTTGTTTTTCCAGCACATCCCACAGATGCCCAATTGGATTGAGATCTGGGGAATTTGAAGGCCAAGGCAACACCTCGAACTCTTTGTCATGTTCCTCAAACCATTCTTGAGCAACTTGTGCAGTGCGGCAGGGCACATCATCCTGCTGAAAGAGGCCACTGCCATCGGGGAATACCGTTGCCATGAAGGGGTGTAACTGGTCTGCAACAATGTTTAGGTAGGTGGTACGTGTCAAAGTGAGATCCAGATGAATGCCAGGACCCAAGGTTTCCCAGCAGAACATTGCTGAGAGCATCACGCTGCCTCCCCCGGCTTGCCTTCTCCCCATAGTGGTGTCATCTCTTCCCCAAGTAAATGATGCACATGCACCCAGCCGTCCACATGATGTGAAAGAAAACGTGATTCGTCGTGTTCCATGGTCCAGTTCTGATGTTCACGTGCCTGTTGTAGGTGGTTTCGATGGTGGATGGGGTCACCATGGATACTCTGAACCGTCTGTGACTACGCAGCCCCATACGCAGCAAGCTGTGATGCACTGTGTGTTCTGACACCTGTCTGTCATAGCCAGCATTAACTTTTTCAGCCGTTTGAGCTACAGTAGCTCTTCTGCGGGATCGGACCAGACGGGCTAGCCTTCGCTCCTCACGCGCATCAATGAGCCTTGGACGCCCATGACCCTGTCGCCGATTCACGAGTTGTCCTTCCTTGAACCGCTTTTGGTAGGTACTGACCACTGCATACCTGCAACACACCACAAGACCGACCCAGTCGTCTAGCCATCACAGTTTGGCCCTTGTCAAAGTTGTTCAGATCCTTAAGCTTGCCCATTTTCCTGCTTCCAACACATCACCCTCAAGAACTTGCTGCCTAATACATCCCACCCCTCTTGACAGGTGCCGTTGTAATGGGATAATCATTGTTGTTCAGTTAGCTGTCAGTGGTTTTAATGTTTTGGCTGATCGGTGTATAGAAATGTGTTCACAGAGATGCGAGTATTTCCATTCCCAGTTTAAAATACACATTGATATTCTGGAGTATTTAGGACCAGAAGGCTAATAAATGAAAACATCTACATAAAAGCAAATAAAATCAACAAAACACACACAATAGCTCACCAAAACACTGCTGATCTGCTATATTGTGTGACCTTCACACTGCATGTGAATATCAGAACGCAGTTTTATATTCTGGGAAAATGAGTAACGACGTCCTCGCCGTTTTCTTCCTTTCGTAAGGCTGTGATGCAGTACAAACGGAGAGAGGATTAATGGGTAAATAAAACCCAAATCCCCAGTGTTTGGTTTATTTGTGTTTAATAACAACATAACACGGAACGAAAAACTACTCATACGTCACTCTTGTGTGGATTCTTCATATTTTTTGATAGCGTCAGTCTCGGCGTGGGACCGACTCTCATTATGTGAGAAGTCACATCATACAGGTGCTTGAAACAGAGGAAACACAGTCTGTGAGACCGCGATCCGGGCTTATTAAAGTACTCTGGTGAACCTGTCATGTGGGGGCCCACCAGAGACTTGGCTTATTATGGGCTGTCACCCAGGAGTACAGACACGTTTTAAAACACTCGCTCACTTCGCATCGCACAGCACATTGCCGTCCGTGTCTTCTGACAGTCACATGCCGTATATTTGGAGGATCTGAATAATTTATTTATTATTATATCTTTTTTGATTGGCATCCTACCATATATATATATATATATATATATATATATATATATATATATATATATATATATATGCAATGGTGCAGCCCCGTTTCCCAATGCACCAGGCCCAATGCAGTCCTTCACTGGTTTGCTTCAAGGGGAAAACTAACCCGTTTTACCCCCCCCCCCCATCCCAATTTTATCTGGCCAATTACCCCACTCTTCCGAGCTGTCCCGGTCCCTGCTCCACCCCCTCTTGTCGATCTGGGGAGATTTGCGGACTATCACACGCCTCCTCCAATACATGTGGAGCCCCCAGCCGCTTCTTTTCACCTGAAAGTGAGGCGTTTCGCCAGGCCCAGTTCCCCCTCCCCCCTGAAACGGCGCCCTGAGCGATCAGAGGAGGCGCCAGTGCAGCGACTAGGACACATACCCACATCCGGCTTCCCACCCGCAGACACAGCCAATTGTGTCGGTAGGGACGCCTGACCAAGCCGGAAGTATCACGGGGATTCGAACCAGCGATCCCCGTGTTGGTAGGCAACGGAACAGTTCGCCACGCCCATCTGGGCATCCTAACCATTTTTTTTTCTGCCCGCCAAGTGACGTATCGTGACATCACTTAGCGGCCAGAAAAACTAAACACAGCCTGGCAGGGTTTCTCTACTCTCAACACGCTGTGCAAAGAACGTCCTCAGTCTCTCGACTAAGCTACACTTCCACTGGTAGAAACGACGTCGCACAACACTAGCACAGAGGATATTATCGATGATGATACAGAGGCTCATGCGCAATGCATTCTGGTAGATATAGGCGCCTTGGGAGGACTCTGTTAGCACGACAACACCGATTTCTCCCTCATTGAAGTACACAGTGAGGACTTTATTGCTTCAGTCCACTACTTTACTCATCAATACAGACTGCACATACACAAAACCGCTGGTGAAGTTTCAAAAAATTAAATTTGTCCCTTCATATCTAGGAACATAAATATCTATCTTAGTGTCACACGCGTCTTCTTTGCTCTAAGCAGACAGGCTCCACACACACACGTGAACACAGTCTCCTTCTTTCATGCTTAAACCAACAGCTGTTTTTTCTAAAGATCTTAGCGTCAGAGTAATGTGTTTATTTATGTGAAAGGAAGGAATTAAAAGTCTTAAAAGGAAAGCAGATGATGCATTGATGTAGACTAAGTGCACTGAGAAAGGGAAGAAAAACAGACTGAAAAATCATCTCCAGTGTCGGAGATCGAGGAAAAGAGAACGGCAAGAGGCAGAGGTAGCGAGAGCAGATGCATTGTGTTAAATGTGTGTGTTTTTGCATGCAAAGTGTCTCAGTCTTATCTATACCTGTTTGTTGGAGCAGTTGCATTTGTTGTAGCTTGTACTAGAGTAGTGCTTGGACTGTTATTGTGTAGATTAGTGTTGTGTCTCTTCGTTGGTGTGTGTGAAAGAAGGAGGGTTGAATCTGGGTGGTCTGTCTGTCCGTCCGTCTGTCTGTCTGTCTGTCTGTCTTGGTGGAGACAGGTGAGATGGTTGGTCTCTCTGTCCAACAGCATGGTGGCCCAGTGGTTAGCGCTGTCACCTCACAGCGAGAAGGTCCTGGGTTCGAACCAACCTTGGTGGGTCATCCCAGGTTGTCCTCTGTGTGGAGTTAGCATGTTCTCCCCGTGTCTGCGGTGGGGTTTCTCCAGGTGCTCCGGTTTCCCCCCCACCATCCAAAAAAAAAAAGAAAGAAAAAAAAAAGGCCATGCATGTTCAGGTTAGTAGTTAGTAGTAGTGAGTCTGTGCCTTGACCCAGGCATGACCAGATGAACTGGAGTTGGTCCCTGGGTGCTGCACGGTGGCTGCCCACTGCTCCTAGGTACACAGCTAGGGTGGCTTAAATACAGAGCATAATTTCCCCACGGGGATCAATAAAGTATCTCAAAATCAAAAAAAAAAAGGCGTCTGGGTGGTGTAGCGGTCTATTCCGTTGCCTACCAACACGGGGATCCCGGTTCGAATCCCCGTGTTACCTCCGGCTTGGTCGGGCGTCCCTACAGACAGAATTGGCCGTGTCTGCAGGTGGGAAGCCGGATGTGGGTATGTGTGCGTGTTGCTGCACTAGCGCCTCCTCTGGTCGGTCGGGGCGCCTGTTCGGGGGGGGGAACTGGGGGGAATAGCGTGATCCTCCCAAGGGCTACGTTCCCCTGGCGAAACTCCTCACTGTCAGGTGAAAAGAAGTGGCTGGCAGCTCCACATATATATCGGAGGACGCATGTGGTAGTGTGCAGGCCTCCCCCGGATCGGCAGAGGGGGTGGAGGAGCGACCGGGGCAGCTCAGAAGAGCGGGGTAATTGGCCGGATACAGTTGGGGAGAAAAATCCCCCAAAAAATAAAATCAATCATCTCACCTGTCTGTCTCCCTCTGTGCATGCTTATTTACCTTACGTCTTCGTCGCTATGTCTGTTCCTAAAAGAAGATGGTGACGTAGCGAAGTCTCATGTGGAAAATGGCGTCATACTCCTCGAAAACACGCCGAGGCTGCTGGGATCCCAAACACGTTCGTGTGTTGAGACGTTTACACCGATGCTTCGTTTGTGTTTTTCAGTCACACTAACTTAGTATTCCTGCAGCCTGGTAGCCAACATAAACCATAGCTCCATGTGTGCGTCTTTGGCGTGGGCCTCAGCTGTTGGCGCCGGCTTCATCTCGCAGGCCGCCTCACACACGTAGCAGGTCTGTTGTTTCCATTACTCCCCCCCCCCGCTCCCAAAATGAAGACGAAAGCGGGCGGCGGCAGCCCTCTGACGATGGAGCTCGGTGAATCTTAACGCCGGACTCCAGCGTTGTGGCGCCAGGGACACAATCTGACCCGTTTCAAGGGGGTCAGGCTGAATAACGGGGAGTGGTCACTCCCGGCGCTGTCTGAACCCCTGTGTCCCTACCTGTCTCCCCCTCTTTCTCTTCAGTGAACGAAGGTGGCGTGAGACAGGCGTCCAACTCCTGTCCCGACCCGGGGGAGCCGGAGAATGGAAAGCGCCATGGCAACGATTTCAGGTAGAACACGCACACACACACCCTAACACTGTCTTTACTGAACTCTGCTTCTTTCTGCCCGTCTCGCTCTCATGCTGTCAAACTGTGTGTGTGTGTGTGTGTGTGTGTGTGTGTGTGTGTGTGTGTGCAGCATCGGCAGTGATATCCAGTTCGGCTGTGGCGAGGACTATGTTCTCCAGGGCAGTAAAACCATCAGCTGTCAGAGGGTGGCTGAAGTCTTCGCAGCTTGGAGTGACCACAGACCGGTCTGCAAAGGTAAGAAATCACTGACACGACAGGCAAAGACGCCCCACTTAAATCCGCCGCGAGACTCAAACTACTGACGCCACAGACACAGACGTCCCCTACGCATGTACAAGGATGCGGAAACAGATTCAGATATGGAGAAACCTCGGAGGCTCCTCCGCATCAGTTCATGAGGTTGATCTGTGAGAGTTGTCGAAACGACAAACTCCGCTCATTTGCAAGGGTGCATACCAGAATACCAGTATGGAGAAAACTGAACGGGAAGCAATTTCACAGACTGCAAAAATAATAATAAAAAATAAAATCCAGTATAATCCCCCGACATAGTCCACATTCAGCGAGAGAACATACATTTTTTCTCAATACTATGAACAGAAGAATGCACTTTTCAGTAAACCACAGTCACTAAAGTCCTTGAATTGTGTTTGACTGATGTGTAGTTTGACTAAAGACGGTGATGAAGTCTTCACCTTGTCAGGCTGCGTCTCTATTGTATCACTCAGCCCTGTTAATGCTTCATACATATCATACTATTGCCGGCTGCCATACCAACATGTACTCTGGCTCTGCCAAATGACGGAAGCTAAGCAGGTGTGGGCTCGGCTACTACTTGGATGGGAGACCTCCTGGGAAAATGGGAGTTGCTGCCGGGAGTGGTGTTGGTGGGCCAGTAGGGGGCAGTCTTCCCTCCGATCCTAATAAAAACAACAAATATCAAATCTCAGTGCCGTGTCAGGGGACACTGTGCTGTCCTGAGGCTGAGACGTTAAACCGAGGTCCTGACTCACTGTGGTTATTAAAGATCCCATGGCACTTATCGCAAAGAGTAGGGGGTTCCCCGGTGTCCTGGCAAAATTCCCAACCTGGCTCTCTCCATCTGGCCCCCTGATCATCCCCCCATGTAATTGGCTCGATGATTCCTCCACCTCAAGCTGATGTGTGGTGAGCGTTCTGGCGCAAAATGGCTGCCGGGCTTCAACCAGGCGGTGCTACACATTGGTGGTGGTTGAAGTGAGTTTCCCTCTTCAGTGTGAAGCGATTTGGGTGTCTAGAAAAGTGCTATATAAATATAATGATTATTATTATTACCAGCGAATGATGTACCTGTGAGATAACACACTGTTGCACGTTCATGGTGTTCTGCACTACTTTGCTATAACTGTTATTAAGCAGCCAAAAATCTCGAGTTTTTAGACTTGCAGGCCTTGGCCTTTGACCTTACGCCTACAACCATGTCACAGTGGGGCTAAAGGTTAAGCCGTACCCCTCGTGTATTATTTTATCTCAGTGCAAGGAGGCTTTAAACGTTAGGGATGTAATTTTTTCAACTTAGTGCCATGTAAAAAAAAATTTTTTCCCTTTTTTCTCCCCGATTGTATCCAGCCAATTACCCCACTCTTTCGAGCCGTCCCGGTCGCTGCTCCACCCCCTCTGCCGATCCGGGGAGGGCTGCAGACTACCACATGCTTCCTCCGATACATGTGGAGTCGCCAGCCGCTTCTTTTCACTGGACAGTGAGGAGTTTCGTAGCGCGTGGGAGGATCATGCTATTCCCCCTCCCGCCTTGAACAGGCGCCCCGACCGACCAGAGGAGGCGCTAGTGCAGTGACACATACCCGCACCCGGCTTCCCACCCGCAGACACGGCAAATTACGTCCTGTAGGGATGCCCGACCGAGCCGGAGGTAACATGGGGATTCGAACCGGTGATCCCCCTGTTGGTAGGCAACGGAATAGACTGCCACGCCACCCGGACTAATGCAACGTTAGTATTACCGATCTAGGTTCGTGTTTTCTAGCAGTCTCGGTGAGGGGTTGATTCTTTGCTCTGTCGCGGTTTAAATTGTTTGTTCATGAGAAGTGATCATGTTCCCACCGCAGCTCCCCTCCACACACACACACAGTCACACTTACATACAGAATATAAGAGTGAGTGAGAGAGAAAGAGAGAGGGGGCATCTGTCATGTTAAATGCCAAAGTCATTTGTCATGTCTCCCTTCACCAGTCGTCAGGCCGCGGCTGGAGACACATTCTTTAACATGAAAACCAATATTCACCGGGCGTCAGCGTGCACGTGTGCGCAAGAGACACATCAACGTCAGACTAATAGTCACTGAGATATGAAACCGAGAGGGAGGGGTGGAGGGGAGAGAGAGAGAGAAGCTGAGGGGCGGGGAAGAGATATCGGGGAAAGAAGGGAGGCGATAGGGAGAGATGGGAAGGAAGGAAGAGATGAGCGAGCGCTCCTTCTCACCGGGGCTTTGCATGATTCCGCCTGAGTCCTGACATTGATCGTTCAGCGACGTGAGTAACAGCGCCAGGCACGTTACGCCAGTTGGAGTAGGTGGGTGGAGGATATGCGGCGCGTTTGCACACGGCCGCCATTTTTGAGCAACCTCGGCAGATAGTCAGCCGACCCGGCTCCCGTGTTTTCTTAAACGCCTGTGTCGAAAGTGTGCCCCCCCCTTCTTTTTTTTTTTTACTTAGCTCCTATCAGAGCTATTTGGTGACCCCTGCTGATATTTAATAATCGTATTATGCTCCCCAAACACCAAACTACATCCCAGAGCGCCGTGAAATATGGGACATCTACTCCGCCTGTTAAACAACAGCTGGCATGAGAGTGATGCCGATTACAATTGCTAATGTGAGCAAAGTTTTCCTCCAAACTATTTCCTTGTTGAAAAGGGTTTGATCATCTCCAATTTAGAGATTACAACTTTTTTTGTGGCTCTTAAGTAGCAGAATTTGATAATTAAAAAAAAACGAGTGTGAATAAAACCTCAGTAGTGTATAAATGCTAAAATAAAAAGTGTATAATCGCTTTTTGCTTATAATTCAAATAGAGGCCCTATAAAGTCAACCCAATGATGCTCATTAAGCCAGTCCTGCAGCTAGGTTTAAATGGGGCTTCTGGAAAAATGGAGTCATCCAAGGTTGCTGGTGCTTCAATATTTTATTGACCCAAGAATTCATTGGTGGTTAATTCTTGTTGTCTTTATTACTGTCATTTATTTTTTTCTTCGCTTGTCTCCCTCGTGAGAGATAAGAGCACAGGGTCAGCAACAGAACATCACCCCTGCAGCTCATAGAGATTCATTGTTTTGGTCAAGGATGTGAAGTCGGAGCGAGCGCTTGCAGACCGCAGGGCGTGAAGGTTCGCTCATGTAAGCCACACACACAGGAGGACCGAAGTTTGTCTGTCACGGCGGAAACACCGCAGACCGTGTAGGACATGGACGCGGCATCTGTCACGCTACCCATAGGTTTCCTCTGCCGGCTGTTTGAAGCCGCCAGATTGCCTTTACGCTCGCTGCCATCTTGTCAGATTTTGGAGCTGGGACATCTAAATTTGGACCACGAGATGGAGCTGAGGTGGGACCTGCTGCTGACGCACAAACAACCTGTCAATCATTTCAGAGAGACCTGTCAATCACGGCAGCAGTGTCCTTTAAGCCTTATATTCTCTTCACGGAACGATAATTTTCAAAATCCCCACCAAA